>NC_053154.1:315317175-315617175 GCF_016835505.1 Polypterus senegalus
AATCTAACCTGTAAAGTTCAGACTACTAGTCAAGAGCTGATACCGTTGCGCCACCACAGCGCTCTTAGCAAATGCGTGTCATTATCGCATTCTAACGCGGGTTGTTTTTCTGTAGTTATATTTTTGAATAAAAGCGCACTTGTTCTATAATATTTGTACTTATTGTGAAACTGTTTCTTTGATATTTGGACTTCAGGCTTCACACATCATAAACTTTATGTCTACATTTTGCCAATTATGACAAAAACATGAAAAACGTTTCTTTTTTAACGATGTGTGTACATAGATCGTTGTAGACATGGAACACACATGAAATGCAAGTGTTCCAAATAACAATATAGTATTTATAAAAGGTGTCATTTTGCTTGAGTTCTCACTCTATACAACTCCAAGCAACTGACATGCAGTTAAACAGACTTGAGCTGAGAAAATTGTGCGCCGGTGGGGGGTGTGATAGTAGGCTGCTTAGCCACAAATTTAGAAGACAAAAGACGTGACGTTGAGGTGCGAAGCGTTTTAAGGTGGGACGAGTTTTTTCGTAGGCTCTGGTAATTCTAGTGTTAAAAGGGCAATACAGGAAAATACATATCATTGATGTCCCGTCATCAGTGGGGGACAGACTTTCAGCTGCTTTTGTCCATTTCCCACTATTTTCAGTCTGAAAAATATTCACTCTCCCGATAAAAGTAATCCGCTCCAGTGACACTGCAAACATCATCATTCATAACATCGTGAGCGGACAGAGCAGCCTACTTTTGCATGACATCGTGAACACTGACGTCGCAATATGGCACACAGCACATGGAAGCAGAGCTGCTAAACACATACAGCATACCGTGACGGCAATCGGGATTCCATCACATCAATGAAGTCGTTCCAGATTTTAGAATTTTATCATCACTTTCTTGTCTTGGAAAAAATATCTGCGGAGAAGAAAAGTAATACGGCATTCGGTTTGGAATCGGTTTTATGTGCTGTTAACCCTGGTACAGTGGAAGTCAGCAATTTCGTGTCGAGCATCTTGTAAATGTAAAGACAAAATCTGCACGTCTTTAGTGTAAAGTCGTTTAGCAACACCGTGAAAATTTAATCGCAATTAACATTCACAGTCGTGACGCGAATATTATAAATTGAACACAAATTTCAGTTCACCGTATTTTCAAGCAGTAAACAAACGTTTCACGTATGAAATAAGTTTTCCAGGCTGTAGTGGGGCTTGAGTACATCTTGTACCGCTTCTTTTTACTTGTGATTGATGTTTTCACATTCTGGGTGTCGCACAAGGTTGACTTTTTTGAGGATCATTGCAGACCATGATAAGCGAACTTCATCGCTTCACCGTGTACATCATAGCCATAGTCACCGTCCACATTCGTGGGGTCATTTTATTAAAAAATCAAAAACCACAAGGTTTATCAAAACGCTCCTAATCGATTCGCCCAAACTCTGTTACAAGGGAGTCAAGTTATCGCACGGAGATTAAAATGAAGAAATTTCCACAAAGCTCGTAAACTTCAAGGTGTTATTGAACGGAAAAAGTTTGACCATTTAGGTGGCTTTGTTTTCAAAAATGTTACTGCGGTTGTATAAAACCAGACATTTGGTACCGTTTGTTTTAATTGGTTAGTTTACATTCTTATGTCGAGGACTGTTGGGGTCATCTACCCCTTAACCCTGAACGCGCAGGACGTCACGGGTGCCATTTTGTGCAATGCTCCACATGGCTTTGGCTAAGTGTGAGTGAAATGCTGCGTAACTTAGGGAAAATGTGGATATCTAGGATTGTGAAAAAAGGCATTAAAAACAGATAAAGGAGAAAGGAGTAAAGATGTAGTTTAAAGTGAACAAGGGTAGTTTTGAAAAGAATGACGAGTTGGAGGAACGATTCTTTGGTTTTAACACCTGGAGCTGAGTTATCGCCTATGAGTCCTTATTATAGTTTTCGGTACTCTAGCAAATACAACGTGATCAAATGATCAAATTCCAAATGAGTTTCATCGATTGAGTGGTTGGTCTTCTCCATTAAAATTTCTTTTGTTCTTACGAGGTGTGACAATTCTTGCTCCGAGATGTTTAACGATTTATAGTGGCACCCGCTCGTTCAGCAGAGGTTTAGTGTTCGTGGGCGGATAAGTTACGCTCGGAATATTTCGCCATCTATTTTCACTAAAAATTTAGAGTTGCAGGGAAAAAAATTAAATAGGAGAAAGCCAAGCAAACGACGAGATTATGCAAACTCCATCGAGACCACCGCCAGAGTAGAAATCGCACTCAAGTCGAGGCCTCATTCTTAAATACGTTGGTAAATTCAAATTTCTTCCACTTAGTTTTGAAATTTGTTTGGTCGAGGTTTTGCTGTTTGCTTCACAACGTGCACACCTTCCATTGCACCAGGGTTCCGGTTAGCTGGCAGTTTGTCCCATCCAAACCGGCAAGTGTTACTCCTCGCCCGTACCCGTTTTTCAGGATCAGAATCTGAAAAAATAAAAATTCTACCTCGTCATTTGAAAAGAAACCACCTGATGACTCCGCAAACAGGACGAACAACCCTAGCGTCACTGCCATGTGACCGAACCACTGTGGGGCTGAGCAGTGCTATTTAGGCAAACAAAAATGACTGCAAGGGCTTTTAGACAGAGATGGAGAAGACAAACCCTGCTTAAGAAAAATGTTTTTACTGGTTTTTGTTTCAATTTAAATTTTCATTCAGCTGACAATATAAGCTAATGTTTTTTAAATATAATGTAAAATATAGATATATTCTCTAAAGGAGTGCTAGGAAGACATTACAGACACACACGGACACTCTGACCTAAGCAAATACACAGCTTTTTGACCAAATTGGGACAAACACATAAGCAGTCAGTAACATGGCTGCCTCTTTTTGTGACCAGCTAGTAGGCGTGAGTAGGCCGTCAGGCTTTGGGGCTTGGGGTGGGATTGTGTACACGCTTTACTTAAAACTGCAGTTCCTTCTGTATGGCCCAGAGGGTACTGGCGCTCTTCTTCAGCTGATCCTCCTCTTCTGCCTTGAGCGTCATGTTCACCACGTCAGAGATGCCGCTGTTGCTCAGAACACAGGGGACGCTCAGGAAGACTTCATCGGAAATGTGGTGCATTCCCTGCAAGGACACCACAGTGTTAGACAATTCTGATCTTATACAGCGCCCCTCGCAAGCACACTCTTAGAATTCAAAGGAAGAAGATAAAATGCACAATCGTGACCTGATGCCACACCTCCCCTTCGCTCCAGTCACATATTCAGTTGACAGGTCAAGGCCACGTCACATTAGATGACTTTTCCAGTGATTTTATCGGTTGTAGCCTTCATTTACATAAGAGTAGCAAATCAGAGGCAGTCGGCCACGTGAACGCCAGTCACAGAGTCTGACATACTCGGTGACTCAATTCAACGAGTCCGGGACTCATCTCGACAAAATCAAACCAGTCTTTAGTGGTAGGGGCAGCTCTGCGTGCATGGCAGCTGATAACTCTCCACAACTCTCCTTACACATCCCTGTTTTTAACAATCCACTTCCACAAGTGGCACACACACATTTTCAATGGTGTGCCAACTATGACACTAGTGCAACTGGTGCTTAAGTAAAACAGATGGTCAACACAAAGGTTGTGTGGTTTCTCCAAAACTGGCCATATACATCATTGTGATGTTTGATTCATCTCGACACACAATTTCAATAGAGGGTTGAACATTTGGCCAGTGGAAGTAGTTGGTCAACACCACACATTGTATCCATAACTGCTGTTGGGTTTCTCCACACCTGATCTTCTACATCATTGTGATGAATGATTCATTTCAACACACACTTTCAATAGAGGGTTGGACATTAAACTAGTGCAACAAGTTAGTCAACATAACAAATGGTGCCCACAACTGCTGTTGGGTTTCTCCACAGCTGGCCATATACATCATTGTGATGAGTGGTTCATCTCAACACACACTTTCAGTGCACTGTTGGGCATTAGACCAATGCAAGTAGTTGGTCAACACCACACATAGCACCCACAACTGTTGTTAGGTTTCTCCACACCTGATCTTCTACATCACTATGATGACTGATTCATCTCAACACACACTTTCAATAGACTCTTGGACATAATACCCAAGCAAATAGATGGTCATCACAATACATGGTGGCCACAACTGTTGTTGGGTTTCTCCATAGCTAGCCGTATACATTATTGTGATGTGTGATTCATCTCAACACACACTTTCAATAGAGGGTTGGACATTATACAAGTGCAACTTAGTTGGTCAACATAACACATGGTGCCCACAACTGCTGTTGGATTTCTCCACACCTGATCTTCTACATCATTATGATAAATGATTAATCTCAACACACACTTTCAATGGACTCTGGGACACCATACCCAAGCAACTAGATGGTCATCACAATACATGGTGGCCATAACTGTTGTTGGGTTTCTCCACAGCTGACTGTATACATCATTATGATGACTGATTCATCTCCATGCACACTTTCAGTGCAGTATTTGACATTTGACCAGTGCAAGTAGTTGGTCAACACCACACACTGTACCCACAACTGCTATTAGGTTTCTCCACGCCTGATCTTCTACATCATTATGATAAATGATTCATCTCAACACCCACTTTCAATGGACTCATGGACATCATACCCGAGCAACTAGTTGGTCATCACAATACATGGTGGCCACAACTGTTGTTGGGGTTCTCCACAGCTAGCCGTATACATTATTGTCATGTGTGATTCATCTCAACACACACTTTCAATAGAGGGTTGGACATTATACAAGTACAACTTAGTTGGTCAACATAACACATGGCGCCCACAACTGCTGTTGGATTTCTCCACGCCTGATCTTCTACATCATTATGATAAATGATTCATCTCAACACACACTTCCAATGGACTCTGGGACATAATACCCAAGCAACTAGGTAGCTATCACAATACATGGTGGCCATAACTGTTGTTGGGTTTCTCCACAGCTGGCAGTGTACATCATTGTGATGACTGATTCATCTCAACACACATTTTCGGCATACTGTTCGACATTTGATCAGTGCAAGTAGTTGGTCAACACCACACATTGTACCCACAACTGCTGTTGGGTTTCTCCACAGCTTGCCTTGTACGTTATTGTGATGAGTGATTCATCTCAACACGCACTTTCAAGAGGGTTGGACATTATACAAGTGCAACTAGTTGGTCAACATAACACATGGCGCCCACAACTGCTGTTGGATTTCTCCACACATGATCTTCTACATCATTATGATAAATGATTCATCTCAACACACACTTCCAATGGACTCTGGGACATCAAACCCAAACAACTAGTTGGTCATCACAATACACGGGGCCCACAAGTGCTGTTGGGTTTCTCTACAGCTGGCCTTGTGTATACTTATCTAGCAATTCAGGCCAGTGGCATCAGCCCATCATGGGTGGAATTGTAAGGAGATTTTGTCGTTAATTTCATCGTTATATTTCGGGTAAGTTTCTACTTTTTCTGGCTGATTTAGTACATTTTAATAAAATTACATTAATTTCACATTCCCTAATACTTCTTCCTTCAATAAGGGTAAAGCTGGTAAGGGCAATGTCAATTATAAAACTGTGCTGTGGATTGGCAAGCCTTTGTTCTTGGGGGCAACCTACCTTAAAGTGAACGTCAGACCTCCCACGTCACTTCAGCTACTTGACTATTTTACCTTGTAAGCTGAACTAAAATGTTGCCATTCTGGAGTTGGGAGGTTAGTTTTAGTTACGTCACAGTCCATGTCCCACCTACCTTAACCATTGTGGAGACGGGGTGCACCTTCCTAAGATTCTTGAGTATGGTCTGTGCCAAGTCAGCCACGGACATTCCAATGGCCCAGGAGGTGTAGCCCTTCAGCTTGATGACTTCGTAGGCGCTAAGCAGGGGAGAGAAAGAAACGAGTCAGAAAAGCCAAAATGTCAGTCGAGACTGAGAGATCGTGAACATACCAAAGCAGCTGTACCTTGGGAAGTTGTATGCCACAAAAATACACTTTAAACACTACGGTCGTGGGCAAAAGTTTTGAGAATGACACTAATGTTAATTTTCACAAAGTTTGCTGCCTCAGCTTTTATGATGGCAATTGGCATCGACTCCACAATGTTCTGAAGAGTGAGCAGATGAATGGCCCTCTTTGCTGTGAAAATGAACTTCATCCCAAAAAAACCCTGCATGTCAGCCCTGCCACCAAAGGACCATCTGACGTCACTTCAGTGATCCTCTCATTCACACGGGTGAGAGCGGCAGTGAGGGCAAGGCTGGAGATCACTCTGTCATGATGATTGAGTTACAACAGAGAGGGGAAGAAGGCTTCAGGGTGCCCAAGAAAGTCCAGCAAGCACCAGGAGCGTCTCCTAAAGTGGATTCAGCTGTGGGCACCACCAGGGCAGAGCTTGCTCAGGAATGGCAGCAGGCAGGTGTGAGTTAGATGAAGATTGTTGGAGGATGGCATGGTGGGTGGCAAGAAAGGCAGCAAAGAAGCCAAAAAAAACATCAGGGACAGACTGATATTCTGAGATTGGACTACTCAGGGCTGCTGGGGTCAAGTCAATGTCTCTGATGAATCCCCTTTCCAATTGTTTGGAGCATCCAGAAAAAAAAAGAAAAGGTGAGTGGCGCTACCATCAGTCCTCTGTTAGGCCAACGGTAAAGCATCCTGAGACCATTCATGTCACGTGGGGTTGCTTCTCAGCCAAGGCAGTGTAGGGCTCACTCACAATTTGGCCTAAGAACACAGCCATGAATAAAGAATTGGACCAAAACATCCTGCGAGAGGAACTTCTGCCAACCATCCAAGAACAGTTTGGTGACCAACATGAACAATCCAGCATGATGGAGCTCCGGGCCATAAGGCAAAAATGACAACTAAGTGGCTCGGGGAACAAAATATCGAAAATGTGGGGTCCATGACCAGGAAACTCCCCATTGAGAACTTGTGGTCATTCCTCAAGAGGCAGTTGGACAAACAAAAACCCACCATCCATCCTTCCATCCATTATCCAACCCGCTATATCCTAACGACAGGGTCACGGGGGTCTACTGGAGCCAATCCCAGCCAACACAGGGCGCAAGGCAGGAAACAAACCCCGGGCAGGGCGCCAGCCCACCGCAGGGCACAAAACCCACCAATTCTGACAAACTCCAAGCATTGATTATAGAAGAATGGGCTGCCATCAGTCAGGATTGGGCCCAGAAGTTGAATGATGGCCAGCATGCCAGGGTGAATTGCAGAGGTCTTGAAAAAGAAAGCAGTGCCAGCACTGTGAATATGAACTCTGTGCATAAACGCCATGTCATTATCAGTCAAAGCCTTTGAAACTTAGGAAATGCTTGTAATTCTACTTCAGTATACGATAGAAACATCTGACACAAAGATCTGAAAACACTGAAGCAGCAAACTTTGTGAAAACCAACACTTGGATAATTCTAAAATATTTTTAGCCATAACTGTACAGCTCATGCTAAACCAAACACTGTGGTGAAAATAAGATGCCCGTTCCAAAAGTATTACATACATGTGTAGAATATTTCAGGTGCAGTATACTACCCTGACCACTGGGGGTAGCACCAAATTGCATTAGGGTAACCCCCATAATAATCTGTCAACGCAAACTGAATAAGCGGTTCAAATGAACGACGTGGGTGCAAGGTGATGCATTCTGTAAAATTATTTCACATGCGATTGACCAAACTGCCACTCTTTACCGTATGAAATTCCAGCCTCTGAATTATTCAGTTGATTTGACTTATAATAGCAGTACAGCCAATCGGGTGCCACCTCATTTTCCTTTGTGCCCTCACTCACCCAGTTGCTAAGGTGTTGTGCCTTTGTGACTGTAACGGGGTCACCTGCCTCCATTTACACTTCAGAAATGTGGAAAGAACTACCTGTATGTTAGTACCCGTGAGACTGGCAAGTGGCTCCAGAGTGCAGGTGTCATCTACATTCATAAACTGAGAAGTAATTATTGGCTTATGTACAGAATTCTTTTATGTGGTCCACATAGTGGGCGCAGATATTTCAAATAAATCACCTGAGACTGTGAAGGAGGACACTGAATCAGACATCAGAACATCATCAACTGACTGACGTTTCTGTCACTTCTGTGTTGTTCCTGAGTCAGCTCGTCTGGTTTTGTAATTTGTCAAATACTGAATGATGTCTGCTATGGTGTATCCAGACTTTGGTATCTGTGCAGGCCTCCTGTCGACACCAAATGCACGTGTTTAGGGTGACTGCGGTGGTCTGGGCCTGGTGGGAATGAAGGAATGAACGAGTGACTGACTGATTAGGTTGACTGCTCGCTTAATGGTGGTCTCGGCCTGGTGGGAATGAAGGAAGGAATGAATGAATAAATGAATGAACGAGCGACTGACTGATTATGTTGACTGCTCGCTTAATGGTGGTCTTGGCCTGGTGGGAATGAAGGAAGGAACGAGTGAGTGACTGACTGATTAGGTTGACTGCTCGCTTAATGGTGGTCTCGGCCTGGTGGGAATGAAGGAATAAATGAATGAACGATTGACTGACTGATTAGGTTGACTGCTCGCTTAATGGTGGTCTTGGCCTGGTGGGAATGAAGGAAGGAATGAATGAATAAATGAATGAACGAGTGACTGACTGATTCATTTGACTGTTCGCTTAATGGTGGTCTCGGCCTGGTGGGAATGAAGGAATGAATGAGTGAGTCTGGGAAGTTTTATTCTTGCCTTGCACCTGTTGCTACTGGGATAGGCTGCAGTCCATGGCCTGGCACTGGAAAATCAAGTTGAGGAAAACAACTGGATGGATCCTGAAGAGATGACCTTACATCACCAACTGTAACTTCATTTATTTTAAGAGCAGAGGTACTCCACCAACTGCTTAACTAAGGGTGTAGAGACAGTTGGGATGGCAGATCATTTTAGAAACGCACGACTAGACAGGTAAGGCCTGCGGTGCAGAAGTGATCCTGGGACCTGGATGATGACCTGCAGTAGCAGCCTTAGACATTCCCAACGTGACCTTCTGAAAATCTGAAGACCGCACACTAAATCAGTGGCCAGCCTTGTGCTGCGTGATGTGGAGCCCTCGGCCTTCCTTACTCGTACAAACACGTGCTGATATACAGAAACTGTAGCGAGGGGGGCTGTGAAAGCTCAGTGAGAGGACAGAATGTTTTTGTAATTACGGGTTAGGACTGGTGGGTGTAGTGCCGATGTGCCCCTGGACGCTTGTCTTAACTGCAGGAGGCAAAAACGGGGACGTGCCAGCCCAATTCAAGCACTGATTTGATGGAACATCTCCGTGGGTTCAGGTAACACGGCCGTCACCCTTAGCACATCATTGAATCAGACTTTGTAAAGTGTGCTTTAGTAAGCTGAGTTGTACGGAGGAAAGGAGTCGCCATAACTAAACAGCCTGCAAGGAGCAGGAAGGTTTAATCTAAATCAGGAGATGTTAAGCTGTTGAGGTGTCACTCCAGCCTCTTAAAACTGCAATAGAAGCGCACTGCTAAGCCACATTTAATTAAGAAACACCGCAGGAGGTGCAAAGTGAACAAAAATACAACAGTCGCTGTCTCGGCATTTTCATAAAAGGTGGTAAACAGAAAAACACGACGACTGATGTTTTTTGCAGTGCCATCATGTGAGAAACTGAACCTCGTCTCCTTTGTGAATGATCGCAAATTCTGTCCTGTGCTTTAAAATCGCGACACATCAAGAGCTGTGCGCAGAAGAAACATGGACTGTCTGCAATGTAAAGATTGATACTGTAGTGCCGGGTATGAAAGTGAAAAAAGAACAAGCGGATTACGTTGGCTTTCTTCCCACATTCCAAAGATCTGGGTTATGTGAGGGCGGGTATGTGCAGGAGTGTGTGCCCTGCAGTAGACTGGCATTCCATCCAGGATTAGTTGGTATGTAGTTGTAAAAGTCGCACTGTCACGTGTACAGAGTACAGTCATATTCTTACGTGCAGGTCCTATCAGCGTGCAACACGTCAGCACTCCATGACAAACAAGGATGGATTGATTAGGGGAGACTGAAGAGGGGAGATTTGAGCACCGATGTGAACGGCCATTACTAACAGTAAATATAATACCAATCAATATAGCGTCTTTCCTACCTATCTATCGATTATCTAGTGCCTTTCACATCTATCTATCAATCTATCTATATAGTGCCTTTCACAACTATCTATTGATTATATAGTGCCTTTCACAACTATCTATCTATCTACCAACTATATAGTGCCTTTCCTATCTGTCTATCTATCTATGTAGTGCCTTTCACAACTATCTGTCTATTATATAGTGCCCTTCACAACTATCTATCTATTATATAGTGCCTTTCCTATCTGTCTATTATATAGTGCCTTTCACAACTATCTATCTATTATATAGTGCCTTTCCTATCTGTCTATTATATAGTGCCTTTCACAACTATCTGTCTATTATATACTCTATTATAAACTCTTTCACTAGGATAGATTTACCTGATTTACAAAAAATAATATCTCAATTAAAACCCTCCACCTGCGTCCTTGACCCGATACCAACAAGGTTTTTCAAAGAAGTATCAGGCGTGCTAATTGATAATGTTCTTGACATAGTAAATTCGTCACTAGATACGGGGGTCTTCCCAGACTGTCTTAAGACTGCTGTAGTTAAACCCCTACTTAAGAAACATAATCTTGACCCCTCGGCTCTTGAAAATTTTAGACGCATCTCTAACCTGCCTTTCTTAAGTAAAGTTCTGGAGAAGGCAGTCATTATGCAGTTAAATGACCACCTCAATAAACCTCCTATTCTTGATAAATTTCAGTCGGGTTTTAGAACAAATCACAGCACAGAAACTGCACTCGTTAAAGTAGTAAATGACTTGCGGGTGAATGCAGACAGAGGCCATTTATCTGTTCTCATCCTCTTAGATCTGAGTGCTGCATTTGACACCATTGATCACAACATTCTTAGAAATCGCCTTAGTCAATGGGTGGGCCTCTCTGGCAGGGTCTTAAATTGGTTTGAATCCTACCTGACAGGGAGAAAATATTTTGTTAGTTGTGGGAATTACAACTCGAAGACACATGATATCCAATATGGTGTTCCACAAGGCTCTATCCTGGGTCCGCTGTTATTCTCAATCTACATGCTTCCGTTAGGTCAGATTATCTCAGGGCACAACGTGAGCTACCACAGCTATGCTGATGACACACAGCTGTACTTATCAATAGCACCTGATGATCCCGATTCTATTGATTCACTAACACAATGTCTGACTTGTATCTCAGAATGGATGAATAGTAATTTTCTCAAGTTAAATAAAGAGAAAACTGAAATTTTAGTGATCAGCAATAATGGATACAATGAGGCTATTAGAAATAAACTGGATACATTAGGATTAAAAGTCAAGACGGAGGTAAAAAGCTTAGGGGTGATTGTTGACTGTAATCTGAATTTTAAATCACATATTAATCAGATCATTAGGACAGCATTTTTCACTTAAGAAACATAAGTAAAGTTAGACCTCTTTATCACTGAAAGATGCTGAGAAATTAGTTCAGCGTTTGTTTTCAGTCGACTAGATTACTGTAACGCACTCCTCTCAGGACTACCCAAAAAGATATAAATCGTTTGCAACGAGTGCAGAATGCAGCTGCTAGAATCCTAACTAGGAAAAGAAAATCAGAACACATTTCTCCAGTTTTGATGTCACTACACTGGTTACCTGTGTCATTCAGAATTGACTTTAAAATTCTGCTTATGGTTTATAAAGCCTTAAATAATCTGCGCCATCTTATATATCGGAGTGTCTGACACCTTATATTCCAAATCGTAACCTCAGATCCTCAAATGAGTGTCTCCTTAGAATTCCAAGAACAAAACTTAAAAGAAGTGGTGAGGGCGCCTTCTGCTGTTATGCACCTAAAATCTGGAATAGCCTGCCAATAGGAATTCGCCAGGCTGATACAGTGGAGCACTTTAAAACACTGCTGAAAACACATTACTTTAACATGGCCTTTTATAACTTCATTTTAATCGTAATTTAACTTAATCCTGATACTCTGTATGTTCAATTCATCATAACAACTATTCATGGTGGCTCTAAAATCGGTACTGACCCCTACTCTCTTTTCTGTTTCTTTTTCTGGTTTCTTTGTGGTGGTGGCCTGCGCCACCTCCACCTACTCAAAGCTTCATGATGCTCCAACAATGATGGACGGATTAAAAGGAAGAAGTCTACGTGACCATCATCATCATCAAGCCCTTCCGTGAGAACCCTAAATCCAAAGAGGACTGTTTCATTTATGTTAGGTAGAATGCCCAGAGGGACTGGGGTCTCATGGTCTGGAATCCCTACAGATTTTATTTTTCTCCAGCCGTCTGGAGTTTTTTGTTTTTCTGTCCCCTGGCCATTGAACCTTACTCTTATTCGATGTTAATGTTGATTTATTTTTTTATAATTATGTCTTTCATTTTTCTATTCTTTAATATGTAAAGCACTTTGAGCTACTGTTTGTATGAAAATGTGCTATATAAATAAATGTTGTTGTTGTTGTTGTTGTATATAGTGCCTTTTCTATCTGTCTATTATATAGTGCCTTTCACAACTATCTGTCTATTATATAGTGCCTTTTCTATCTGTCTATTATATAGTGCCTTTCACAACTATTTATCTATTATATAGTGCCTTTCCTATCTGTCTATCTACTTTGTTCAGAAAGGCTGAGTGTCAAAGTTAGTGTGATTTCGAGCCCTGTAAAGTATCCTGTGACAGGGCCTGGTGTGGAATACCCTTCGGGAAATTAAGATTCTGTAGTTGTCCAGTAAAACAGCTTGAAGGAGTCTGCAGTGAAGAACAGCAGATTGCTTCATTATAGAGATTGGGAAAAAGATTCATATAAGGTAAATCTTCAAAATATTTTATCTTGATATTTTTGCTTTGTTCGCAATTAAAAAACCACAAGGTATTAGTGTTTGCGTGTCCGTCTGGTCATTTTAAAAGATGGCACATCACAAACATTTTTAGTAAAACAAAATGCATTGCATGTGTCATTCTAACAGATGGTGCATCACCAATATTGACACCGCTTTTACAAATCCCTTACCAAATGGTATATAACAGAGACATGTGCATTGCATTTAGCATTCTAATCACAAACATCTGCAGTAATGTATTTTATTACTATAAATATTTGCGTTTCACCATGTGTTGGAATGACAAATGCGATGCCTTTTATTACAAAATACATTCCAATAGATAGTGAACTGCAAATATTAACGACGAGGTCTACGGTGATTACTTCTATCTTTGATGGAGAGCACAGCTAGTATATTACAAAATGTTAAAAAAGCAGCCATATTACTGTACCTTGATAATACCAGATCATGGGATCCCTGGCAGTTCTCACGGCTACTTAGCTTCCCTGTATGTCATATTTGTTTTTGTACAATGAGTTATAGCAGAAAAAAAACTTGATTATTCCTTACTAATGTTGATCGGCAAAAATCAGCACAGCATTTTTCGCAGCAAATTTGCCAAACGTTTTTCCTGAAAATTCACTTTGTAGCTGTTCCGCAGCGCCCCCATGATGCTTTGTAAGACCCGTGTGACATCACAGAGCTGTAGCAGCCATGTTGGGTGGTGATGTAACTGCCTGATCTGCTCTACGTGCCCAATTTGCATTGATTTCACTCATGCATACTGTAAGCGTAGTCCACCTATCACTGCATGGCATTGGCTTTATTCATCCGAGAATAATTTCTGGCGTGTACACAGATGCATGATGTTACTTTCCGTTCGGTACTCCAGCTGGATTTGCATCTGGATTGCGTTTAAAATAAGAAAAAATAAAATACTTGCAGTGTTTTCATGTGAGGGTTACTTCAGCTGACCATAATGAGAATATTATGAAAATACTTTGAGTCATTGTACGTTGTGTCTTCACTGCTAAATTAAGCATGTTATGCTCCTCGCTATGTAGCACAGATCGGACAGTGACAAGCACAGCCCCCTGAAGTATATAATGCTGATCCCTGCCATCATCGGCTCTATGGGTGTTAGTCAGTCGTAATGATGGCCGCTCATGAGATTCAAGCAGAGATAAAGGACTCGGAGTACTGTGGGTTCAGAGTATAATTTTATCTCAGGGAGGCAGGGTGGCGCAGTGGTTCACTCTGCTGTCTCACAGCTCATGTCACACTTTTGGCCACAAAAAATCGGTCCAGCATAGTTGGCAGACGTTTCCTTAGCCCTCAGGGACACTTTAAAGACCACTGCACCATTATAATCCACTCAATACCAGTTCAGTTTCTCCTTCTTCATTGACTTCAGTGCATTTCGCGGAGTTAGGCAAAATTTCCCAAAGATTTCAAAAATTTTCACCAACTCAAGGTTAAATGAACTTAACACAATTGATGCATTATTACTCAGTACGTGAAGTGCCCTGGACTGGTGATGGTCACTGCACCAGCAACACACATATAAAACGAGACCCAACTACTCCAAAAGAACTGCAAATTGATAAGCTGCCCTCTTGACCTAGCGTGATATTTTTATTTCAGCCATGACCTTTAACATGCCTTAGCAGACCACAGATTTGGGGAGCCCAGAAAAAGAGAAAGGTTTTTATAAAAATGGCCCTGAGGAAGATGTTCTCACCTGTCCACCACCTGCTTGTGCACTTCCTTCCAGTTCTCCTTGTCCTTCTCCGTCCCCATGTCAGGATTCAGGGACTTCAGAGACACGCCAGCCACGTTTACTCCGCTCCACACAGGAACTGGGGAAATAAAACATCACATATAATCTTTCATTCATTCATTCATTCGTTTATTTTCCACCACATACAATTGGACCAAATCACAGTGAGGCCCACTTGTTCTTTTCCACAGCCATATTTACTAACTCATACTGTGGGGTTTCAAGGCATTCCACATAGTAATATTCATAATGTTTTTTGCAGCATGAGGCTACTTTATCCACTAAATGGTGGCAGAATGCTGTCCTGAGTGGTGTTCAGGCCTAAAACAGTACATGCGAACAATACAGCCTAACAAGAGAAACACTCAGGCCTAACCATTTTAACATAGAATTCCGAGTCTGAGGTTAAAATAGGCAAAACTGATAAATGAATATTGCATTGTGAGTGCTTCCTTCAGCTTCATCAACACCTTTGCAGGAAACAAATGCAGCCAGCCACGTAGTGCAGTAGGTCTGACAATAACCATAGTCACAAAAGAAGCACAAGACATTCATACATTGCAATATTTAAGGCATAAGCCTTGTACAGTACATTCGCATTCTTAACATGAACACCTCTTAATTACACAGTCCTGGGTTTGAATCCCAACTTGGGCTCTTTCCATGTACTCCTACCTCCCTTTGACAATGCAACGCCATTTGTGTTTAGTTAATTGGCAACTCAACACTAGTCTTGTTGGGGTAAATGTGAGGAAGTGCCCAACTGTGAGCTGCTGTTGACCATTGCACAGTCCAGTTTTGGATTCTGCACTGAAAACATTTTCTTTCTTATTAAATGTTCTTCTTCTTCAGAAATTCTGGTGTGTGTTCAGACCTCAGTGTGGGTGTGTGTGTATATCTATTTATGTATTTATTTACTTACAGAGCTTCTGTAAAATGTCAAATTTGACCCTGGGGACAAATAAAGTTCTGTCTATCAATCTATTATATAGTGCCTTTCATATCTATCTATCTATCTATCTATCTATCTATCTATCTATCTATCTATCTATCTACTTTCATATCTATTATATAGTGCCATTCACCTATCTATCTATCTATCTATCTATCATATAGTGCCATTCACCTATCTATCTATCTATCATATAGTGCCTTTCATCCATCTATCTATTATATAGTACCTTTCATCTATCTATCTATCTATCTATCTAATAGTGCCTTTCATCTATCTATTCTATCTATCTATCTGTCTATTATATAGTGCCTTTCATCTATCTATCTATCATATAGTGCCTGTCCTATCTATCTATCTATCTATCTATTATATAGTGCCTTTCATATCTATCTATCTATCTATCTATCTATCTATCTATCTATCTATTATATAGTGCCTTTCATCTATCTATCTATCCTGATCCTGATCCTGAATAGGATTGCCATATGGTAGGCCCTTGGCCTAATGAATCTAAACTGGATTAAGCAAGTTCAGTAAGGATTATGAAGTCTGTACTCATGAGGGTTTTCTCCAGGTATCCCAGTCTCCTACCACATCCCAAAGATGCTCGGATTTGGCTAGAATTGTGAGAGCGACCTGTGAAAGTCTGGTATCCCCACCCATGGGTGGTTTCTCCCTTTTACCTGATGTTCTCAGGATGGACTTCAGTTTCACTCCATCCATTAATGAAAAAGGGTTTTCAGAAAAAAAGATCGACAGGCATATCTAAAGCAGAGGGACAGCTGTGTTGAAACATTACAGAGGGACTTGGACAGCATACAAGATGCTGCACATTTGTGGCAGATGAAATTTAATGTAAAGTATTACAAGCAGAAAGTAAAATGTGAGGTTGAATACACAATGAGAGGTCTGAAAATCGAAAGTCCACCTTATGAGAAGGATTTAGGAGTCGTGGTGGACTCAAAACTATCAACTGCCAAACAGTATTCAGAAGCCATTATAGCGCCTTGATGTGTGGAGTACAAGTCACAGGAGGTTCTGCTCAAGGTTTATAACACACTGGTGAGGCCTCATCTGGAGTACTGGGTGTAATTTTGGTCTCCAGGCTACAAAAAGGACATAACAGCACAAGAAAAGGTCCAGAGAAGAGCGACTAGGCTGATTCAGGGCTACAGAGAGTGAGTTATGAGGAAAGATTAAAAGAGCTGAGCCTTTACAGGAGATGAAGAGGAGACCTGACTGAAGTGTTTAAAATGATGAAGGGAATTAGTGCAGTGGATCGAGATGGTGCTTTAAAGTGAGTTCATCAAGAACACAGGGACACAGTTGGAAACTTGTTAAGGGGAAATTTCAACACAAACATTAGGAAGTTTTTTTTTTTTTACACAGATAACCACAGACACCTGGAGTAAGCGACCAAGTAGTGTGGTGGACAGTAGGACTTTAGGGACTTTCAAAACTTGACTTGATGTTATACTACCGTTGAGCTGAATGGCCTTTTCTTGTCTAGATTATTCTAATCATCTAATAAGCAATTTGTAACTTCTAAACTAGCATAAAATACCCAAACTGGGAAGTAACAGCTTGATGAATTAATTTAGGAGCCCATGCTTATTAAGCCTGCATCTCTCACTGAAATGAAGTGACCACACCAGTTGAGACACTCACCACTGGAGTCACCGTGCTCCCCAACAACCCAGCCATGGCAGCTGGATGCATGAAGGTTGAGACGTTCTCCCATCAGGTAACGGAAGCGGGCAGAGTCCAGGTTGCAACCGCTGCCAATCACCCGGTGCCGGGGGAAGCCACTCAGTTTCCAGGCCACATAGGTCAGGATGTCAACTAGAAAGTGAAAATTGAAGAAAGGTGGTGTTAGACGCATTTCTACTATGGGATGCTTTTCTAGTGAGCTATCTAACAAACAAAAGGAACAGGACTGGGTGAGTCCAGAAAAACTGAAACCAGACAAGCAGAGTCCCAAGCTTCTGCAGGTTTCCCAGACCACCCCCTGTTCTCACCTGGATTGGAAACCACAAGGAGGATGCAGTCAGGGCTGTATTTGACAATGTTGGGGATGATGAATTTGAAGATGTTCACATTGCGCTGCACCAGGTTCAGGCGACTCTCCCCCTCCTGTTGGCGAGCCCCTGCTGTGACGACCACCAGTTTTGAGTTGGCTGTTACACTGTAGTCTGGAAACATCACAATAATTACAAATCATTTCTTTGTCATAATTTCTATTAGATAGACAGATAGATAGATATGAAAGGCACTATATAATATATAGATAGATAGATATGAAAGGCACTATATAATAGATAGATAGATATGAAAGGCACTATATAATATATAGATAGATAGATAGATATGAAAGGCATTATAAGATAGATTGATATATAGATAGATAGATATGAAAGGCACTATATAATAGATAGATAGATAGGAAAGGCACTATATGATAGATAGATAGATAGATAGATAGATATGAAAGGCACTATAATATGGTGTGGCAGAAAAGTAATGAGACTGGCAACACTGCAAGCGATCGGGCAAAGCTGCGCTGTTGTCCTTGATAGAGCCCGTGTATCAGTACCCTCCCATAGCTCAGTGCGAGTTTCAACTCCTTCCGTTAACTACGTGATTTTCGTGACTGCTATTAGCGAAGTTGTGTTTTTGGTTGTGCGTCACGCAAAATGGAACAGCGGAATTTGGAGCAACGTTGTGCCATTAAACGGCAAGTGTGACGTTTGAAAAGTTAAAACAGGCCTATGGGGAACATTCTTTACCCCGAGCTCAAGTTTTTCGCTGGCACAAATCATTTTTGGAAGGCAGAAAACACATTGAAGATGAACACCGTTCAGGGAGGCCTTCAACTTCGAAAACCAATGAAAACATCGAACGTGTGAACACTCTTGTGAGATCAGACCGTCGTTTAACATTAAGAATGTTGAGTGAACAATTAAATTTGAACAGCTTTACCGTTCATCAAATTTTGACTGAACATTTGCACATGCGAAAGGTCTGTGCCAAAATGGTGCCGATAAACTGCCCTCTCCATAACAGACTTGTTGACCTCAAAAGGCATTCCTGTGGTTCCCCAGCCCCCTTATTCACCTGACCTCAGTCCGTGTGACTTTTTCCTTTTTCCTAAACTGAAAAATGTCCTCAAAGGACGTCATTTCGGGACTTTAGAAAACATCCAAAAGAGTGTAACGGACATGCTGAAGACCATACCAGTTGAAGACTTCCAGCGCTGCTACCAACAGTGGGAACAACGTCTTCATCGGTGTGTAGCTGCCCAAGGGAACTACTTTGAAGGGGATAACATTGATGTTTGAAAAAAATAAAAACTTTGGTAAATAAAAAACCAGTCTCATTACTTTTCTGCCACACTATCACGTATAGTATAGATGGATAGATAGATAGATAGATAGATATGAAAGGCACTATATAGTATAGATAGATAGATAGATAGATAGATAGATATGAAAGGCACTATATAGTATAGATAGATAGATAGATATGAAAGGTACTATATAGTATAGATAGATAGATAGATGGATAGATACTTTATTAATCCCCAGGGGAAATTTACAATATTACAACTAAACTTTGAGATTTTTAATTAATATTAAAGTAACCAGAGAGCCCCTTCATTGCATGAAACCAACAGCACAGTATCCTCGTTCACAAAGAGAACCCTGGAAATTCCTTGGTTAACAAAAAAGGATTTTATCTGCAGGGTAACGTCAGTCCCAGATATCCCAGAGGTCTATGAGCACCAACGACAAAGCAGAGTTTTGGTTTTGGTTGGTGAACAACAAAAGGTCAGCTACTGATTTGTTTCTGTTTCCCGTATTATGAGACGTTTGTTATTTACAACGCACTGTAAGTACAGTCGGTGCTCACACTTCATCCCCAAACCCAAATGATGACCAAAAAAAGAAGTAACAAAAGAAAAGGGTTTTATTACCCATAACATTCAAAACAGTGCCCTATAAACACATGGGGGCTTAAGAATAACAAACACCTAAGCCTTCAGGCCGTTCTATTTACCCTCCAGCCTCCACTACTGCTCTGCAGGTACCCCTGAGGAGCCCCCCGCCAGTGGTGTAGCTAGCTTGCTGAAGGCCCCTGTGTAGCGCCCTGAGGAGGACCCCTCGTGTCTAGCATAACTCTTAATTTAAATTTATTCTCAACTACATCCTAAGGGCCGGCTGGGCAGTGGTGTTCAGGACCGCGTCACTATCAGATCACACACTGGTGACAAACAAACCGGGTCTCTAAATGGAATTTGTAATAACTTTTTTTAATCGCTTTATTACAGCCACTGTAAGTTAGCAAAAATAAGATAAATTGTGGGAATGGAATGTGGGAGGTGTGGGTAGTCGTAGTAGTACATAAATATAATGTAAGATGTGGACTCTCTTACTTTACCAAGACAACTTCATGAAGGAAGATGATTAAAATGTAACGTAAGATAGACAGTAGAAACTGTTCTGTGCTATAAAATGAAGCCATTTCAGTTTGTAACAAATTAAAATGACAACACCGGCTGACAGGATACAACTACAACATCGACCAGTTCTGAAAAAATGCACATCATAAAGTCAGATGTCAATGGTTCCAAGAAATCTGCCTTGTTGGTAGGACATTTCTTGGTCATGTATTTTGGTTGTTTGTCTTTAGTAGTTTCTCCATTTTGAATGGTTTTAGCAGAAAGTACCTGATCTCAGTAGCTGACTCAGTAGCTGCAACCATTTCACTTACTGCACTGTCTGCGACTGTTGGGACGATTCGCCAGCCTCAAAGTTCTCATTTCCTACCGCTGACCCTCGCTCAGTTTTGAGAAAGGTCAAAATCTTGGTAAGCTTAGTGCTCTTCAATTCCTGCTGCAGGCGTGCCTTATGTTTGGCAGCACCGTTCTTATAACGTTTGCCGGATCCGCTGCTACTGGCCGACATGGCATCGTATGGCGAGAGTACAAAAAGCGTCAAATTGTTCAAATATTCGGCATTTGCCAAATAACGGGGACCATAACTTAACAACGGAGTTGCTATGATTTACCGTTTATGAGTTTAAACTTCGAAAACTCTTGACATCAAATCAAAGTACAAAAGTAACAATTATTTACAATAATAATGTATACTGCCCCTGCTCACTTTGCTTGCCAACCCCTTCCCCACCCTGCACTACGTGCCATTGTGAAGAGGTGGGCTGAACGCACACTAAGGAGACACGGCCACTCTTCTGAAACCCCCTCTTAACTCTTTGAGGGCTGAATATTTTTTCCAAATAACTCAGTTTTCTTAAAAGCACACAATGCAATATTTTCACACAAAAATCAACATAAAACATCCGTTGCTGTGAACTGTGGCTGACAGTTTGTCGTCTCTTGCGGCCTGGGCTACTCACGGGCTGCACGACAGTTGGCAGAAATGCGTGGCAGGCTGGCTGCCAGGCTGTCTTCACAAGGCAGGGGTAGAAGCAGAGGCAATGCAATCTGGTTTGTACATCGTGTCATCGTAAATGGCGGTCCTGCCAGGTGAATGTTGCGGTAGGTGCGTCAGCTACACGAGATCAGCTGATGCTGGTACCTCACTTTCATTTTCAATCTCGATCTGCAGATCACTCGCATCAAAATCGGAGTCCAACAAGTTGGATTCCAATTCAGAGATAATATGCAAAACGTCATCCATGGAGTATTTTGCTTTGTGCATTTGCTTCGATCTCTCGCTAGATATCGATGCCATTTTTGCCGTTGTTTGCTCTTCGCTACTCACGCAAGCGCAGGGAATCTCGGATAACTCAACAAAGCTAACTTTTCTTCTAGCACAGAGAGTCAAACTAACATGGAACGGCGGGCCTGGTCACCATTTACCGTTAATTATTGCCCTCAACCTCTCCTGTTGACAAACGTCGACATCTGCCCTAAAAGAGTTAAAGTAGATTTTTAATCATTTCAGTTTCGTATTCAGTTCATTCCTTAAGATCTCAGTTTTTAAACTGTGAAGTTTTTTCTGTAGTACCTCGAATTACGATCTGAACTAAGGAATTTTCATTTTCCTTGTTGTCTTTATTTTGAAAACCTGACCTAAGTGTTTATTCAGCTTCCTCCAGCGGACTGGAGAAAAAAAAAATTGAACTGTTTTATTACGATGCTTTGAAATAATTAATAGATTTGAAATCATACCTTTAGTGCTTTTTAGATAGTAGTAAGTGTGCAGCTTAGGGTGCATATCATTACAAATAAGTATATATTAAGTATGCAAGGAAATGTATATTTTTATTACTGGTATATGTTTTATAGGTTGTTAGATATAAAAAGAAACTTTATTATTGATATACGTTGTCAGTCCCCGAGGGGAATTTGTCTTTTCACTTGACCTTTGGGGGTCAGAGTGCAGGGTCACTCAAGTATTATAACATCTCAGTAAAGAAAATCCAAAAAGTTGGAGGATCAAAACAGTCTGGAGCAGTAATTTGTTATATAAACAGAATGGGATTTGTATAATAACACACATCATCTTGACGATAGACAGGGAGATGTGAGCCTATGTCATGGATGCAGAACTGCTGTAACAGTATTATTTTTTATTATTTTTTTATTATTATTATTATAATTTTTATTATTAGACCAGCTATGTTATATGGGCTGGAGACGGTGGCACTGACCAGAAAGCAGGAGACAGAGCAGGAGGTGGCAGATTTAAAGATGTTAAGATTTGCATTGGGCGTGACGAGGATGGACAGGATTAGAAATGAGGACATTAGAGGGTCAGCTCTGGTTGGATGGTTGGGAGACAAAGTCAGAGAGGCGAGATTGTGTTGGTTTGGACATGTGCAGTGGAGAGATGCTGGGTATATTGGGAGAAGGATGTTACGGGTAAGAGGAAAAGAGGAAGGCCCAAGAGAAGGTTTATGGATGTGGGGAGAAAGGACATGCAGGTGACAGAACAAGATGACGAGGACAGGAACATATGGAAGAAGATGATCCGCTATGGTGACCCCTAACGGGAGCAGCCAAGAGAAGAAGAAGAAGAAGAATCACTTATATATTCCATTTCATCATTTATCTTTATATTTTATTTTTCTGCTTCAATAAATAAGCCAGACTTACTATGTTATCATAGAGAAGCACAGAGAAATACAGAAAGGTCTGCATATGGTGTGTATTGATTTGGAGAAGACTTATGATTTGAGTGTCATGCCAAGAGATCAGGAGGTACATGAGTGACAAAGGAGGTGGGGATTGTCCAGGATATGTACGAGGAAGAGGGGTAACAGACAAGTCCCCAGTTAGTGGAGGTCTGCACCAGGGATCTTCTTGAAGTCCTTACCTCTTTGTTCTGGTGATGGATGTGTAGACTTGTGGGGTAAAACACCAATCTCCCCAGTGCCGGCTTTGTGCTGATGACATTGTGTTGTGTAGCACCAGAAAAGAAGAAATGGAGAGGAAGTTGGAAGAATGGAGAAGGGCTTTGGAAGACAGAGGATTGAAGATAAATAGGAAGAAGAGAAAACAACTGAGGTTTAATGGAGATCAGGATTCAGAAGTTAGTCTGCAGGGAGAGCTACTGAAAAGACTGGAGATGTAATGGAGTACTCCATTGCAATGGTACAAATAAATATGTTTCTTGTATGTGGCCCGCTATTTCTATTTTTTGTTTTGTTGTTTGTGTTGTTGCGTTTTTAAATATTGGAGACAATGGGGCCGTTTTTGCAAAATGCTAATTGGTAGTTTTACCAAATGTTAATTTAGATTTTGTGTAATTATTCAAGCGACTTTCAAAGTCGTGATTCCTTAACAAAACTCTTTAAAAAACAACTGGATATGTTTACATATGTAGAATCAGTGGTAGCCCAAGATGGAGAACTAAATGCAGAGATAACCCACAGAGTGCAGTGTGGATGTAACAATTGGAAGAAGGTATCAGGAGTGTTGTGTGATCGAAGAATTAAGGTGAAGGTCAAAGGTCAGGTTTTTAAGACAGTGATGAGACCAGCAGTGATGTATGGAGCTGAGACATGGGAGCAGAGCAGAAGAAGAAGTTAGATGTGGCAGAAATGAAAATGTTGAGATGTTCTGGAGTTACAAAAAAGGATGGAATAAGAAATGAGACCATCAGAGGCACAACAAAAATGGGAGAGATCATCTAAAAAAGTACAGGAAAGTAAGTTGAAGTGGTACGGTCAAGTGAGGAGGAGAGATGATGAAGATGTGGGTAAAAGAGTGATGGCAATGGAAGTACAGAGAACAGAAAGCAAGGGAGGCCAAAGCAAAGGTGGATGGATAAAGTAGTAGAAGATCTGAAGGAAAAGGGTCTGACTGGGGAGCACATGCAGGACCGAACTGTATGGAGAAGGTTCATCAAGCACATCAACCCCAGATAGGAAGAGGAAGAGGAAGAAGAAGCAATAAACCAAACTCTTTTTATATTGATTTGGTCCAGATTCTTACATTTTTCTAATCTCGGAGGTTCAGGTGGAGCAAGGGGTTATCACCTTAGGGGTTTTAACGACGAAAATGATGATGTTGGTGATGGGCGAAGAAGATTAAAGATGTTAAATAAAGGTCTGTGTGACAATGGGCTGCAACAGGTAACCAGACCTGTTCAAAGTCTTAACTCCAGGTGCTTAGGACCAGAGATCTGGAACTGAAGGAGGAACTTTAAGGACCCTAAGGTCATCACTGCCGCCACATCTCTCACCTCTTTAGTCTGGGAAAGACAGATGGATAACCAGGATAGCCCTCCAGGCCCAGCTCTAGACGGGACACAGGGGAGGTAGCCAGGGTGAGAGGTGCATGGAAGACATTCTGGGAGCTTACTTGAAAAGGAGCTTCTCTAGCATCGAAGAGAAAAGTTCATTAAAAAAATATGTTAAGTAGTATAGGAGTAAGATATGGCTGATGAAGGAGGAACATGAAAAAAGTCTACTAGTAATATACTGTACTTTCAAAATGGACATTTCAGTTTTATTGAATTAAACCTTTTAATGGTTTTTACATTTGATGAGTACTGTGAAAATAAATGTTTAATCTACTGTATACATATAAAGGAGAGTTGGGATCCGAAAGTGTGTTTGTGGAGGGATGGAGAGTTAAGGCGGGTGGGGGAGTCACGTCATCATCTCCCCTTCCATTCACCTCATTTCATTCACTTCATTTCGCTCCGAGCTGAGCTCCGCTACTGACGCGGTCTTGCCGTTCTTTTTCCTTAGTGTTTAGTCCTCTCTGCTTTACTGATTTATATAAAGGAGAGTTGGGATCTGAGAGACTGTGTTTGTGTGTTTGTGGAGGGATTGAGAGTTAAGGCGGGTGGGGGAGTCACGTCATCATCTCCCCTCCCATTCATGTCATTTCATTCACTTCATTTCGCTCCGAGCTGACGCGGTCTTGCTGTTCTTTTTCCTTAGTGTTTAGTCCTCTCTCCTTTACTGATTTACTGTTTACTAGACGCAGTACTTACTGAATAGTATTTTTTCCTTTAGTGCTTCTACTTAGTGTTTAGTAGACACGGTGTGCCGGTGTTCCCGGCGGTGTTTTTTCCCGTTTCTATTTTTTATGTAGCATGTTCACGAATTAGTCATAGAGAAAATTTGTATATTTTGGCTCCAGGAAGACAAACCAAAAATGTTGTATATAAAGAAGCTCTATAAGTCGAATGTAGATACATAATTATTACAACTACAGCAACTGCAGCGAAGCGCACGAGGTCTGCTAGTTTACAAATAAAAAATCTCAGGCAAATTGATAAAAGTCTTGGGTTGTTACAATCTTTAATGGGAAAAAATGTGTTAAAGCTGAATACTTTTTTTAAGACACCGTACTGTATGTTGTCATGCATGCGTGTAGTACGACCTCCTCGCAGGATCAGTCAAGGTATGTAATAATCCTCCGAGCTGAGAGGGGGCGCTGCCACTAACAGTGTCATCTCCTTCTGTATCCACAGTGCCGAGAAGTCGCCCAGTGAGGGCATTTGACCCCGGCTCTTCCGGTCCAGCTACCATAAAGCCACGGGTGCCCTGGAATAAGGCGTCATTACTTGCTCAAACAATTCGCCAGCTGGATCGCCGCTAGCAGCGAAAGCCATCCAGTAATTTATTTGTTTTCCCGCATACGGGACATACGCCCAAGAGCATCTTGTCTGTTCTATTTTTGTTCTGCTTTGTCAGCCAATAAAAGGGACGAGCCGTTTGGCACCCCAAAATTTCTTCCTGTTTCAGATCTGTCAATCCCGCACCCGTCCACAATGTACAAATACAATCATAAAATGACAAATTTGAAATAGGTGTTGTTACTAAAGTGGCTGTAAGAGCCATGTGCTAGTTATCTAAGTTATATTAAATGTTTGCCTATATATTAGTGCATAGTCTATGGGGGGCTGAATTGAATTGGAATATTCTAACTATTTCTTGTCTACAGATTAGGCTCAGTAAGTGACCTGCCTTGCTAAAAGTAAGGCATGGAGGGCCAACGGTTTCAAACTGGGCCTTAACATGCTCAGTTGTATGTGCAGAGTCGTACGTTTTGAACGTACTGAATGACAAGTATTAACATATTAAGTATCAACAGCATTAAACATCAGATATTTTTTCCGGGTAAACATAGAACATTGTTCTTGGTACAAAGCGTCAGCCTCTTGTCTTATTTTAATTTCTTATTTTGTCTTTTATTTTTCTTTTTTGTTTCATTATGTAAAGCACTTTGAGCTACTTTTTGTATGAAAATGTGCTATATAAAAAAAAAGGTTGTTGTTTAAGTATAGAAACAATTGAAGTTTATCAAGAAGAACCATTTTTCCCTTTGTTTTCGGCTTTTTATTCTTCATGTGTAACAACCTTTTTCTTTATTCCCGTGTGGACTGTTTGCTTTGAATTTTCACAAAACCGTTTAAAATGAACTTTTGTACTGAGAAGTTTCTTTTGGCACCCGTTTGAGCCGTGCTTGATCCTGCCTTACCTTCCAGCAGCTACAGTGGCTTTGTACAAAGTATTCTCAATTATTTATTAATTTACTAATTCATATGGCATTGATATTTTGATTTTGTTAGTACTGATTTAAGAAGTCTAACATTTTTAAAACTAAATTGGATATGTACACACTAGAATAAATGACACAGTCCATGATCATCATATCCTAAAAAACCTATAACATCCTTGTCACATGGGGTCTGTCAAAAGCAAAATTCAGAAATTATCTTCTGTACTAAATGATGTCGTTAATTCACAAGAAAACTGCACCAAATGATCACCAGAACTGCCTTTCAGTGATTCAGTTCAGTCTTGGTTATTGATTAGTTAGTCTGGTCCTGTTGTGATCAAATTTACAAGAATATTTTCACAATCTGACCTTCCCTCATGACCAAAATATTGGCCTGAAAGCATGTCGATATAATGGACACAAGTGTTCATGGGCTTGTGAGCAGAACAACTGTAGGGCATTTTATGGACTTAAATCAAGTTCTGGTCAACTTGCATTTGTTGCTTTGGCATCCCTTATTTACTCAGCATTTTTTTCCAGTTGTCTTTACAAGCCTGGAGTGGTGCTTGAAACTTCAACTCCCAGCAGTCCCTTCAGTGGCTCTGATTGGTCATCAGCTGAGGGTGCAGAGGCTGTTGGGTACAAGGAGGCCGGCGCGACATTTAAAAGGGGACTAACGTTACCAAAAAAGGGAGACGTATTCTGTGTTGCTTGTCTAAAGTTCCTGTCTGTCTACCTTCCGTTCTGACAGCTTTCCTTTCTCATTTTTGTCCAGGATCGTTTCTGGGTCGGGGTCTGGATTGTCTACTGTCTGCCCGTTACGTGAGGACTGTATGTGAATTTATGGCCATCCTGTGAAGAAAGGAGCGCTCCTGAACCCGTTCACCTGTCTTCACCATTTCAGGAACTACTGGTAGGACTATCTTTACATTCCCCTTCAGTGTACAGATCTCTTGACTATTTACCTTCATCTTTACATTACATCAATTGCTGTTTTTTCATGGATTTGACTGTGTGTGGTTTGTTTTCGTGTTGATTGTACATCGCCATAAGAGGAACTGGGGTGGAATCGTTTTCATTTATTATTAACTAGCCAACCCGTGGCACACCATACGGCGCGTAATCAGACCGGTTTTTTAATGATTTGGGAGAAAATTAACATTTGAAAAATCGGTAATGTAATAAATCAGCAAGGAAAGCAACATTGTAACAATGCACGGAACGAACCAACACACAATCGTCCGTGACTGAAAACTGGCGGACCGCCATCGCGCCTTCTCCTGCCAGACGGAGGGATGGGAGTGCACGGCGCTCAGGCGCGGAGGGTGAAACGGGAGGAGAGGAGAAGGACGTCCATTCCTCTCCCTCCGTCATGCTAGTCTGCTGATTTCTCGTTCAGTATGCACTGCCCGCTCATGTGCCCACCTCCAACTCGTCACTTGAGTCGTTGTCGTCTTTGCACAGTCCAGATGCACCTGTGACTCACGTAGACTTTTCATTGCTCTCTGCGGTTTTGGCTGCTTTTCTATATATAATCCACCAAGACACCCGAACACGGTAGTAGCGAGGTGGGAGAGGGGTGTGCACAAAGGGTAGGGACGTAATCACTGGGAGCGTATGAGTCGCACTTAGTGGGAATTCCACGGTTTGCAGCCCGAATGGGGTTCAACGGCTTACCCACGCCTCTCTGCGCCGGGTAGACACACGCTCAATGTCATGCATAATTATTTATTGAATGCTAAACACTTCACCCCGTGACCCTGTATTCAGATTCAGCGGGTTAGAAAATGGATGGATGGATGGATAAACACTTCAGGAAAGACACGGTTGTCTAAAACGTGTTGGTGTGAGAATAAGAAGACGCATGTTTGTCGCGGATGCAAATTGCTGTATGTAGCGTGTAAAACAGTTTGCTATGGTGCACGCGGTCGTGCGTTGTAACCGAAAACTCGTTTTTTAAAGACTGCTTACTTCATTGTGTTTTAACCTCAGTTGTAAAGGATTGTTTTAAGGATACCCCTCGCAAACCATTTTACACGCTGCATATGGCGATTCACCTCCACGAGAAACATGCCTCTATGAACAGTCAACATTGCTCGGAGGTGCATGTGGCCTCTACGACAGACGAATATAAATGACGCCGTTTTTTCTGTGTCGTCGTGTCCGAGTTGGTGGGCGTGGCTCCGCGAGTTGTCGTCGTATCCAATGGTCTTGGAGTTGGTGGACGTGGCTCCTTCCTGCGTGCGCCATAGGTGTCTTACTTGTCGGCGGCTTAGTGAATCCACGCCCCTTACGGCGTACTTTCCATGGGTGTCTTGCCTTAGTGAATTATATATATAGATACATTCATTATTTGTTGTGTTATTACCGGTGGCTTTTTTGTCTCTGCTTGTGAGTGTGTGAGGGTCAGGCCAAGGCTGGGTGGTGCGTCCCTGGAATCTCCACTAAAAAAATAAATAAATCACCGTCTCTTCGACGGTGTGAATCTTAGTGGCACCGGACCGCTAGAAGCCCACTGACATACTCAACCCACCTTTGTCTGCCACAATCTTAGGGGTGCGCAGGAACAGGCTTCCATGCTGCAAGTCCATCATCTCTCCCTTCAGCTTGTCCTCAATCACATCTACCAAGGCGAGTTCATCAACGAGTTCCTGAATGGTGACACAAAAGAAGAAGGAATTAGAGGGGGGCATAGCAAAGGCACACTTAGGAAAACTGCTGTACACGACTCCCTGCCTGGGGTTTATTAGAACATCCGGGATAAAGTAAAGGCCATTCGCCCTAACAAGCTTGTCCATCCTGTTCACTAAGATTATCTAAAATAACATCAAGTAGAAATACAAAGGTCTCTAAAGTCCTACTGCTCACCACATTTCTTGGTCATTTTTTCCATATGTCTATTTGTTTCTGTGCGAAGAAAAAACATTTGTGATAAATCTGCTCTTCTCATGTTTCCAACCCTGTCTCTGTGTTCTTGGTGTAGAATTTATTTTAAAGAAACAGCTGTCATCTACTGTAGTAATTTCTTCATCGTTTTTACACACCAGCCATGTCACCTCTTAATCTCCGTTTGCTTAAACTTGAAAAGGCTCAACTCCTTCAAACTCTTTTCATAGCTCCAACCTCTCAGTCATGATCAATGTAGTTGCTCTCCTCTAGACTTTCTCGACAGCTGCTACGGTACTCCAGGTGAAGCCTCATTAGTGCATCATAAAGCTTAAGCATAAACTCCTCTGACTTGTATGGCACACATCAGGGCGCTATATAACCTAACATCCTATTTGGTGCTGGGCGATATGACGATATATATCGTGGGGACGATAGAAAAGTGTCTATCGTCCTATTTCTCTTCTATCGTTTCTATCGTTTCTAACCTAATTTTATCAATTACTAAAGAAAATATTGCATTAAATAGGCTATGACAAATGAATGATAATGTCTTGTCGCTATGCAATGCATACTCTACCCTTTATATAAGTGATAATCAAGAATAAAAATGAACTTTTTCGCAAAGAAACTATCTTGTGGTTTTGTGACAGTTCAGTTAAATGTCATTTCAAAATAAAGTTGCAAAAAAAAGTATGCAATGATATTTTTGTCAAACTTTTCAGAGAATAACTGGAAACGTACTTTATTGTGGGTGGTATATCGTGATATATATCGTTATTGTGATATAAAATAATCCATATCGTGATATATGATTTTTCCATATCGCCCAGCCCTAATCCTATTAGCGTTATTGATTGCTTCTATACACTGTCTTGATGTAGATATTGACCAGTCCGCTATGTCTCCTTGACACAAAAAAGGTAGACTTTCAAGTTTCAGACCTGCTATTGTGTATTCAGATCTAACATTTTTACTTCCTATATGTAATACTTTACATTTACTTAAATCTGCCAAATGTCTGCCCTCAAGCCCCTCTGTAACAATTTAACTGATTCTATATTATTGGCTAAGGTGGGCTGGCACCCTGCCCAGGGTTTGTTTCCTGCCTTGCACCCTGTGTTGGCTGGGATTGGCTCCAGCAGACCCCCGTGACCCTGTAGTTAGAATATAGCGGTTTGGATAATGGATGGATGGATATATTATTCACCCTTCCTCCTAGTTTGGTATCATCTGCAAACTTAACCATCTTACTTTTTATATTCTTGTCCAGTCCATTTAGGTATATTAAAAAGAGCAGCAGCCATAGAACTGACCCCTGTGGGGCACCATTTTTAACATCACCTAAGTCTGAACGTGTTCCCTTCACTTTCATATCTGTTCTTCTTATATAGTGCCTTTCATATCTGTCTATTTATTTTAATAAGTGCCTCTCACATATCTATCTAAATTATTCACCACAGCCTGGTCATTCTGGGCCACTAATCATCCCCCATCTCTAACTGGCTAACTCTCTCTCACCACTTCACCACATAACAGCTCATGTGTGGTGAGTGTTCTGGACCAAAGATAGTTGCCATCATATTAACCAGGTGGATTTTTCACATTAGTGGCGGTTGAAGTGGCTCCCCACTCACTAAAGCACTTTGAGTAGTGAGAAAGGCGCTATATAAAATGTAAAGAGAATACTATTATTAATATTATTGTTATCTATAACAATGGGTCTGCGGTGGGTTGGCACCCTGCCCAGGATTGGTTCCTGCCTTGTGCCCTGTGTTGGCTGGGATTGGCTCCAGCAGACCCCCGTGACCCTGTATTCGGATTCAGCGGGTTAGAAAATGGATGGATGGATAACAATGGGTATGTGAAGGGAAGTGCCCAGTAAAAGACTGGCATCCCATCAGAATTACTTTTTTATGTAGTTAGTGAGAAGTCAAGCAAAATGCCCCTTTTAATTGGTTAACTATATATTGATTACAATATGCAAGGCAACTCAGGCCCCTTCTTCAGGCAAGTTGTATTGTCATGTGTGCAAGGTACAGTAAAATCTTTACTTGCAGGTCCAATCAGCATGCAGAATGTCACTATTGTTTGGCTCCATTATAAACAAAAATAATATTTAGAGTACATTAGATTAATGTCCTGAGTTTTCAGCCAGTATTTAAATAGTGGAAACTACAGAGAATGCCTCTAACAAATAATTAATATTACTGTCATATCTGTCTGTCCTTTATAGCACCTTTCCAGACTATCTATCTATCTATCTGTCTATCTATCTATCATTATATAGTGACTTTCAAATCTATCTATCTATCTATCTATCTATTATATAGTGCCTTTCATATCTATCTATCTATCTATCTATTGTGCCATTCATTATCTATCTATCTATTATATAGTGCCCTTCATATCTATCTATCTATTGTGCCATTCATTATCTATCTATCTATTATATAGTGCCTTTCATATCTATCTATCTATCTATCTATCTATCTATCTATCTATCTATCTATCTATCTATTATATAGTGCCTTTCATATCTATCTATCTATCTATCTATCTATTATATAGTGCCTTTCATATCTATCTATCTATCTAGGACACACAAATACTCTTTCTTCTGAACTGCGCTGTGGTCTTCTGCATAGAAGTCATTTCAGGATGTTCACGTTGCGTTCACAGCCCTTTTCTTTTCATGCTTGTCTGCCTCTGTTGGATTTGCATGAGGAGAACAAAGGCAGCATGGCTCTCTGCTTGACGCACACACTATTTTGCTGCTGCTCTGAGGTAGCTGCACTTTACAAGAATCAGGTTACAGCTGAGGGTGTTTTTTTGCCACTTTTTACAACCAAGAAACAGCAGGACAGAAAACAAAGCTGTTAATGGTCACCGTCAAATCTGATGGGTAAACACATGCCATCATATGCAGTTCAAAATGAAAAATTTCATTCAACTATTCGTTTACTGAATCTACTTTATTGAATTTTAGGGTCACAAAGAGCCTTAGTTTATTCTGGCAGGATGAGCCCTAAGAACCAAGAGTGGGTGTCTTAAGACAAATTTCACTTATGCAATAGTGGACCAAAATCACAAGGTGCCATTGACACCCGTGCAGAGGGAGCATTTTTAAAATGGTAGGCAACAAGCGACTGCCAGCTTTGTGATTTGTCAGAAGAGTACAATCACACTGCTTCTTCTTTCCACTCACCTTTGAAAGGATGCTGATAGCGCAGGCCATGCCGACTGCACCTACTCCTACTATTGTGACTTTGCTGCGGGAACCAGCAGCCTCATCTGTGTGCACATGATGGATGAGTTGTTCCTTGGTGCTGGCCATTTTCTTATAGCTGTTGAAACAGAAAAAAAAGAAATGAAATGAATCAATGGCACATCAGATACTGTAGGTACTGTCTAGGAAAAGAGCTTTCAGTTGTGCTTAGAAACAATTCACCATGATAGAGAGGACACAGGACAATAGTGACGCACTCCAGGAGCTGCACCTCAAAAATCACCTAATGTTTTTGGAGGAAGAGGTGGAATTTCTCAAGGAAAATGGAAGGGAAAAGAAAACTTGAGGTCATTTGTATTTAAGTGTAATTTTTTACTTTCTCGTATCCGAAGTATAAGGAAAGTATTGTAATCGTCCAAAAACTCAACCTCGAGATTTTGATGAATCTCGACATTTGAGTCCGAAAGTACCATTTTTGGAATTATGTGTGTGTGTGTAAACACGATAACCTGAGTACAGGTACAAAATATAGATTTCTATCAACTTTTGAGCTGCAGTCTGATTTATTCTACTTTAATTTTATTCTAATTGTTCAATATATTATTAATATGATTTGAATTGTTGTCGATGGTTCGTTAATGTACATATCTCTATTATAAAAAGAAACTTGGGATGAGACTTTTTCTCCTGCGTCTAGACGTGATTTTTGGAAGCGACCCAGAGAGACACTTTCACGTCCCGCGAGATGGACAAGTCACGTCATACTCACAGCCTTTGGGAGCAAGTCTCGTGATACAAATGCAGAGCAGGTTAGAGATAATGGAAGTAGGAAAATTCGAAAGCCTCAAAAAAATGAGAGTAAAGATCGCATTGGCGCAAACAAACGGAAAATATTACTCGGTGAAATAACAGAACAGTGAAAAGAGATCGCATACTGTTTCAGGATGTCTGGGGGGGGGAGAAGAGAGACAAGGCAGTGACTTTCAAACATTCAAAGCGCAGTGCGAGATGCAGATCACGCCACACAGGAGCAGCTGCTGATCAAGCAAAGAGGAGGTAAAAAAAGCAACAGTTATTTGATTCCCAATGTATCACAGTCAAAGAGGGGGTTTAGGATAAGCGACCACGTCTCCCCGGGGTGCCCGAAGGAGCCCCGCTCTTCGCAATGGTGTGTAGCACTGGCGGGGTAAAGGGTAGGCGAGCAAAGTACAGATCACATGGCACGGCAGCAGCTGATCGAGCAAAGAGGAGAGAAAAAAGGAATTTGTTTCCCATTGTATCACCATTTAAGAGGGGGTTTTGGAAGAGCGACCACGTCTCCTTGGGGTGCGTTCAGCCCCGCCCTTCACAACAGCGCGCAGTGCAAGGCGGAGGGCAAAGCCCCCTAGTAATATAAAAATATAAACATTGTCTTGCGCTTTACACCTCACATATCCCTCCCCATATCTGAGTATACAAGAAATTGTAGGGGAGACCACTCCCGATTTTTTATATTCTGGATCCATAATTTTTGGTGGTAGTATAATAGAGGCCCTGTGCGAGTGTGGAGGTATACCTGTGTGCACCCTGTCATTTACTGGTACCCAGGCGCAGTGCTAGTTCCTGCACTTTATCCAGTTCTGTCTGGCTCTCCTGTGATCCTGAATTGGATTAAACAGGTCTGAGAATAACAGTAGAGACCCCATTTCTAACCTTGTGCCCAGTGCTTGCTGGGATAGTCAACATTATCACCACGACCCGGTTCTAGATAAGTGGGCTTGGAAAACTGATGCAAATGGTGCAAATCAATAATACATCTCTGCCATTATCTTTGTGTAGCTTGCATATTCGCTCCATGCCAGTCTGGTTGTTTCTCTTCCACATCCATAAAGACATGTTCGTTAAGTTAGTCAGTCAGTCAGTCATTCTCTATCCTGCTATATCCTAACACAGGGTCATCGGGGTCTGCTGGAGCCAATCATAGCCCACACAGGGTGCAAGACAAGAACAAATCCCGAGCAGGGTGCCAGCCCACCGCAGGGCACACACACCAAGCACACACCAGGGACGATGTAGGATCACCAGTGCACCTAACCTGCATGTCTTTGGAATCGGGCAGAACATGCAAACTCCGCGCATGGAGGACCCGGGAAGCAAACCCAGGTCTCCTCACTGCGAGGCAGCAGCGCTACCACTGTGCCACCATGCCACCCTTGGTTAAGTTAGCTGGCTCTAAATCTGCTACAGTGTGAGTGTGGACGGGCGCACTATGATGAACTGGTGCCTTGTCCAGGACTGGTTATTGCCTTGTGCCCTGTGTTGCTGTGAATGGCTCTGACCCCAAGCCCCACCAAACCCTAAACTGGATTACATGGGTTGGATCACGTATGGTGATTCAAAAGCTTTCACTGTGAACCAACGGTTCTAATTTTCCAAGTGCTCAAAAGATCAGCTCGAGTCTACTAAAATACATCCATGACAATTTGCTGGTATTTGTGTTGTGTGCTGTGTTCCAGTGCTACCAGGCAGATGGGAAATGCAAATTTCAGAATCGGAAACTACACATAAATGCCCTACGAGGACAAATCTCTGAATCAAACAATTCAGAGAAAACTAAGCTACCCAAAGTATCAGAGTTATGATGTAATGGCGACCTTTCACCTCAAACACTTGTATAAAATATATACTGGGCAGCCATTTTTGTATATGGTGTGAGGTGATACACATTTACTGTAAAACATTTAGTTTCATCATTTTTCACAAAAAACACGCAGTTCATCCTTGGCTGCATTTTGCACACCAAGTAACAAATCCAGACCATTCTAGGGAAATCCCGCCCAGTTTAGGGGCAGCCAATGACATCACTTCCTTTACTGGCCTTTAAAGCCGCCATCTTGTCTCCAGAGAATCAGTTCTGTTTTGGACTCAGTTGTATGGTCATGTTTTGCTTTTTGAATCATTTTTGCAGCCGGGAACAATTATACGGGTGGCTGCCCCAAACCTTCTCAATGCTTGATGGTCGTTATTGTGATACTATCTATACAGTAATCCCTAACTATATCACGCTTCGACTTTCACAGCTTCACTCCATCGCAGATTTTATATGAAAGCATAATTAAATATATAACGCGGATTTTTCGCTGCTTTGCGGGTTCTGTGGACAATGTGTCTTTTTACTTCCTGTACGTGCTTCCTCAGTTGGTTTGCCCAGTTGATTTCATACAAGGGACGCTATTGGCGGATGACTGAGTAGCTAACCAGTCAGAGCACGCAGTTAAGTTCCTTAAAATATATAAAAATAACCATACAAACATATGGTTTTTACTTCGCGGATTTTCACCTATCGCAGGGGGGGTCTGGAACGCAACCCCCGCGATCAAGGAGGGATTACTGTATATCTATTTTTATATAGTGCCTTTCCCATCTATCTATCTATCTATTATATAGTGCCTTTCATATCTATCTATCTATCTATCTATCTATCTATCTATCTATTTGTCTATCTATCTATCTATCCATCCATTTTCCAACCCGCTGAATCCGAAAACAGGGTCACAGGGGTCTGCTGGAGCCAATCCCAGCCAACATAGGGCACAAGGCAGGAACTAATCCTGGGCAGGGTGCCAACCCACCACAGCTATCTATCTATCTATCTATCTATCTATCTATCTATCTATCTATCTATCTATCTTCTCTCTCTCTCATATAGTGCCTTACATCTATCTATCTATCTATCTATCTATTATATAGTGCCTTTCACCTCTATATATTTATCTATCTATTATATAGTGCCTTTCACCTCTATCTATCTATCTATCTATCTATTATATAGTGCCTTTCACCTCTATCTATCTATCTATTTATCTATCTATTATATAGTGCCTCTATCTATCTATCTATCTATCTATCTATCTATCTATCTATCTATTATATAGTGCCTTTCACCTCTATCTATCTATCTATCTATCTATTATATAGTGCCTTTCACCTCTATATATTTATCTATCTATTATATAGTGCCTTATCTATCTATCTATCTATCTATCTATCTATCTATCTATATGACCCAAACATGGGTGCTTTGTCTTATTAGTGGGCACTTACAGAGGATGAAGGACAGGAAAATGGAAAGTATTTAGAAGGGCTAGGCACAGAATTGTCATAAATGAACAAAAGATGAATACCAGAATAAAAGCAACCATCACTCCACAAAGCATAATCCAATAATGAAAGGTCAGATGCTTAAGCCTCTAATCTAAAATGTCTTTCCCTAACCTCTGAAGCAAAAAAAAAGAACACAAAACGGGTTTTGTCTTCAGTCCAATGAGTGTATGCTTGAAACAGCATGGCACCAATTTAAAATAAGATGACACGCATCTGTAAAACGTCAGAATGAAGACTGAGAGCACGTTAGTAAAGGTGAACGGTAACTAACAAGAGTTTGGCCATGTCTATACGAAAATAACAATTATGGTGCCCAGGAAGCAAATTTATTAGAAGAAGTAAAACATACTAACACTGGGATCACAACAGGTGCTAATATGGGGTACCCCGACACGTTCAGTCTCCCCACAGACGGTGAATGGATTGGGTTTTGCTCCCAGCTTCCTGAAGTTGTCAGCCTTCCTTTAAAATTATTAACAGGCACAGCAGCACTGGCCATTTATAGAAAACAGAGAAGTGCCGTGTGTAGCTCTTCTAAATGATGTGATGCCATCTGAAGTCTGAGTTAAATTGTAATTTGTAATGTTTTGCAATGCTTTTAATTATTTTTAATTATTTACTTTTTGCTTGCTATCTTTCATCACTTGTTAATTATTCATTTCAAAAGTCTAAGTAGCACCCCGACAGTATGCTGTTTTCAGTGGTGTGTGTTGTCACTTTGCACACCACATGACTTTATGGCAGCCATTATCTTTATTTACGCAGCACATCCTTAAATATCATCTGAAATTTGTTTGAAAATGAAAAGACACATCTGTGGGAGAAAACCAGGTTCTTGATCAATTTTGTTTCTGCTGTAGGCTTTAACTTTGACTTTTGGCCTGCTTACCAATTTCAGGTTTGTTTTGCCTTTACATTTCGGTTGCCTGTTGCTTGTCTATTTGATATACAGAAGCCTGCTACACTGCCACTCTCCATTAAAAGAGTCTCTGTCATTTACATTAAAAGAGAAACTGTATTCTCAACATGTTGTTATTTGGAAAGATCTAAACGGTTGCAATACTTCAGTTAAGGTGATATTATGTACAGTATAAACCAAAATAACCGAATCCACAATGAAAGTAAACCAGAACACACAGAATGATGGGGAGCTAAAAAAAACAAAAATGCCACTCTGCCAAGGATAATCAAATATGTTTTTAAGAATACTATACAGAAAAAGTTAACCCTCTGTCACTGATGCTGATGAGCGTCAGGACAGGAACTCATTATGGGGACTGTTAGGGCAGGAGACAGATGATTGCACTAAAGGTCAAGGCCTAAGAACAGGCTAAAGTCAAAAATCGATAAATCAAAATCAAATTGTGATCTGAAAAATCAAAGAGAAACGTGAAGAGATTTGGTAGCCAGAACTTACTGTAACTATTGCTTCATACGCATCGAAATGTTCTCAGTGCAAATGTAGAGTCTTTGATGGTTACCTTCAGTGCAAGGGCAACTAAAATATGTCACCTCCAATCACCACCCTCTAGCAAACCGCTGCCGTATTGCAACAGTGGCACTCCAAAATGACGGTAAGAAAAAGGCATTGCTTGGGAATATTAAATAATAAATTACTAAATATAATTTGATATTACTAAAATACAGCAAGTACGCAGCATCATTTATTTAAAGAAACTGCTAGGCCCTCTCATACGTAACATACGTACTCGACAGTTTTACAATACGTCATACGTTTAGAGGTATACAGTACTTAAACCATAGTGACTATTAACACAATACACAATATGTAGACTCAGATATATCTATAATCTTGGGACAGACGTTTCAAGACAGAGGTTTTGAGGTATTAGAGTTGTCCTTCACATCTTTTACAACTTTGGGATGGCCAGCAGAATTTTCTATGCTGTGGTGTGCTGAGCTGGTAACATCACTTTCAAGAGAGGCCCACCGAGTTAACAAGTTAATTAAAAGGGCAGGCCCAGTTATGGGACACACTCTGGACCCCCTGAAGGTAGCAGAGGAGGAAGGAATTAAAACAAAACTAAATGAATGCCATTATAAACAAAACTGCACATCCTCGGTCTGACACAACAACAATGAGGACTTTCAGACAACAAATTTAATAAACACTATGGAGGGCTCCTTTATACCAATGGCAGTATGTCGGTATAGTGACTTACCGGTCAAGTAACTTTCTTTTTAAGTATTCTTCTTTAGTCATGGTGTGCGTTCAGAGCATATTTTCTATCTATCTGTTTATGTATGTCTCTCTATTATAAAAAAAAATCTTGGGAGGGAAACTAGGGAGACGAGACGTGATCTTCTCGGAAGACAATTTGAAGTCCCACGAGAGACACTTTAACGACACGCAAGACAAGGGAGTGAGACAACATTTAAAACAAGTTCACGGACATCTAACCTAGCAGTTGTTGGAATGCTTTTGGCAGACACGCTTCATGTGCTCCCAGCTCTAAAAACAACGACAAGCGACACGCAAAACACGCAGCTCGCCAGGAGCAGCAAACCAGCAGATGATCCGACCGCTTCTCCTTAGCATGCATTCAGCCGCCCCCCTTCACAATGCGAGCAGCGTTATACTTCCTGCGAGAAAGACATTTAATCACGCCCGGGGCCAGAAATAAAGGACAAGTATTGTTTTTACAAAAGTTTTAAAGTAAAAGTGAAAATAATGCATATGTAACAATTCCCATGAAAATAACAATCTCTTTAAATTGTATATCCGGTAAACCAAACCAGGGGGAGGGCAAGCAAAGCGAGCAGGGGGCAGAGGCCACTAGTATTTATTTATTTAAATAGTCTTTGTAAAAAGCCAAATTTCTCCATGGGGACAAAGTTCTATCTATCTATCTATCTATCTATCTATCTATCTATCTATCTATCTATCTATTATATAGTGTCTTTCATATCTAACTATCTATTATATAGTGTCTTTCACATCTACAACAACAACAACAACAACATTTATTTCTATAGCACATTTTCATACAAACAGTAGCTCAAAGTGCTTTACATATTAAAGAATAGAAAAATGAAAGACACAATTATAAAACAAAATAAATCAACATTAACATCGAATAAGAGTAAGGTTCAATGGCCAGGGGGGACAGAAAAAACAAAAAAAACTCCAGACGGCTGGAGAAAAAATAAAATCTGTAGGGATTCCAGACCATGAGACCCCCCAGTCCCCTCTGGGCATTCTACCCAACATAAATGAAACAGTCCTCTTTGGATTTAGGATTCTCACGGAAGGACTTGATGATGATGATCTATGATCTTAGATCTATGCATCTATGTAATCCTGCCAACTATGCTAAATTATCTATGTCTATCTATCAGTATATACAGGGTGGTCCAGATGTAATTATGCAGATCCAGATCATCTGGATGACTTTGATTTATGCGGGGACGATTCCAGTTCGGCGCAAAGGTGATTCTTCATGTCGTCAGTTCGCACACTTCTCGATGGTCCGAGATTTTTCGGGTGATTTTCTACGTAATAAACTTAATAAGTTATAGCGTAATCAAAATTGCATAATTAGATCTGGACCACCCTATAGTGCCTTTCACGTCTATCTATCTATCTATCTTGGTAACATGTTGTGTGTTGATTAGCACATGCAAGAACTTTACAATTCTCCCTGTACCTGTGACAACATTGGCCCTATGAACCTAAATTATGCCACAAAATTTGAAAATGTTGATCTTCATAAACTTCTACAATTTAAAAAAAATAGCAGAATGTTAGACATTTATCAAAAGATATAAAATGGAATAAAATCAGTTTACATTTCCTGATTCATTCTAGAATGCCTCAGTGTAATTTCCAAGGTTCTGTCTTACAGCAAAGCAAGAGGAAGAGCAAAGTGGTACCTCAGCCATCCTCTGACCCAGATGCTCTTCGAAATACAAGAGATGTGTCTAGAGTACTGGAAGACTGAAAGGGGAGGAAGTAGGGCTCTACTGCTAAATCTTGTCCAGCTTTATGCACATCTTAAAGCACTGGACAGTGTGCCATCACTTGTGATGTACATTACGTTCTGGGGTCACTGATGGGACGAAGTAACCATTCCAGTAGAATGAGGGGTTTTGTGTTCTTCTGCTCGTATTCCATCTGCTATTTCAATAAAAAACACTTTACGTCAAGGCCATTATTTGTTTCCTGTCATCCGAATGAATAATTCATAAATATTCTCCAGTAGTATTACAAAGTTCAGATCAGATTTCCTTGACTAGAGGGAAACAGAAAAGATTGAATGAATTACTAGATTCTGTTTTAATTAGCTCTAAAAAATGGTTTCTAAATGCTTGATTTAATGTATGAAGAGGCCCCCACCTGCTAAGTAAACAAAAGGTGAGCTGCTGTCATGTTTGCTCAATGTCCTCCAGTGAACCAAAACTGCACTTCCTTAGAAACGAGGACTGAGCGTATCCAGGTAAGGCCTTAAGTTTAGTTTGCACAGGCACTTGAATCACATTCCAAAGATAATACTCCACATTTAATAAGCTACCTAAAGATAATACACAGGACACTAACAGGTAGGTGCCATAGCAACCTATTAAAGAAGGATAATATGGTAGATGTCCCTGTACATTACCTGTACAGTAGTTTCTTACATATATTTTGTAGTCCCTGTAAATGGCCCTATATTCAGAACAATTGGTCATGCCACTACTGAAATTAAAGGGGCTATTATGGAGACAGCAAGCAGCTTAAAGTTCATAGATAGATAGATGTGAAAGGCACTATATGATAGACAGATATATAGATAGATAGAGAGATGTGAAAGGTGCTAGAGGATAGATAGATAGATAGATAGATAGATAATTTAGTTGGCAGGATTCCATTGATAACTAGATAAATAGATGTGTAAGGCACTATATAATAGATAGATAGATATGAAAAGCACAATATAAGATAGATAGATATAAAGGCACTATATGATAGATAGATAGATATGAAAGGCACTATATGATAGATAGATAGATAGATAGACCCAGAGAGCTCTATCTATCTATCTATCTATCTATCTATCTATCTATCTATCAAAACCATCTATCATGATAAGAAGACCTAAACAGAATTTGTCTGTTTCCACAGATCCTCGCTAACTTTTACAGACATACTGACTAGCAGCATCATAGTCTGCATCTGTAACTGTGGCAAACTGCAAGGCCTTTCAGCGGGTCGTTAGAATTGCTGAATTCATAACTAGAGCCATCTACAGAGGACATTTATGACAAAAGACCCCTTTGAAAGCTCTTTCCATTTTGATACCTCACAAACCCCAGCAATATACTGTTTGCCCTCACGTCATCCAGCAAGAATTATATCATATGTGATGGATGGCCATGGCCAATACCCGGCTGGGACACCAGCTGGATGGTATGACCAGGGGAGAGAGCATCCACAAGACTACCTGCACTTTGGCCGCAAAGGGGCAGCCCCCCTGGGTGGCTGTGGCACCATGGATTCCCACAGGGCCTGATGGGAGTTGGAGTTTGATGCAGCCCTGTTGGATTCTGTGGGGGTTGCTGCTGGCTGCATAGATGGCAGAGCCCTGCTATATTGGGTTTCCACCACAGTAACTGGGAGTAATTCCAGTTAACCCTGATAAGCCACCTGGAGCACACACAGGTGTAACATAATAGGAGCCGCCTCACTCCATTCGAGGAGAAAGAGGGATGAAATTTGCCCATGGAGGAGTGGGAGTGGAACAAGGAAAAGAAAGAGGAGGAAATTAAGTGCTTTGGAATGGTATATCGGTGCTTTATACTGTGCTGCTCTGGGGAGTGTGGGGAAAAATGCTTCCCCACTTGTAAATCAAACATGTGGTGTGCTGCACTTGTGCGTAGCGTCTGCGTGTGTCGGAGTTGAGGTGTCTGGAGCGCCCTTTAGTGGTTCACACTTAGTACTCAATGCAGTGTCAACAGCCCCTCAAATGCTATCTACCCCATGGCTAACTCCCATTGGCCCCATCTAACCATCTACTTAACCTGTGAGCGAAACTTACTGGACAAGCTTTGTCGGGCCAAATGGTCCTTTCTCATCAAACCTATTCTGATGTTCTCATGGTTGGTAATTTATGTCTGCTGTGCTGTTGTCCTATTTTTTGCTTCACGCAACAATGCAATCATTTCATTTCACTGCACTGAAAAGTATCAAAGTGAAGATCTTATGTGTCTAAAACTCTCTTACCGTATAATAAACACATCACCACATAAAGCACATCAAAAGGCTCCTAAAGTTAAAGATCCTCTGTTTAAAAAATCAATGGCAGTCTATCCATTATGGGCCTCCAGATTTTACAATGTGAACATTCTGACAAAGCGTTTCGTAAAGGCATTGAGTACTTTACATCTATTTAAAAGTATTAGGAGTATGAAATATGTAATGTACGTAACTGTCCACTGAACCTCAGACATCTTGGACTGGTTTCTTTCACACGGGGGGTACAGTAGTCTAAAAGCAGCTACAGTGCAAAATGGCTAAAAATATCTACACTGGCATCTGGCAGTAAAGGTCCTTCTGAGTTTCATGTGAAAGACCAACAGTGGACTAAATCTTTAAATGGCAGCTGACTTGTGACCTTTTGGGAGTCTGAAATGGGCTTGTCAAAGCAACCGAAATATCACTTGATTGGCTCACAAGAAAAGTTCATTACAGGACCCCGTCCTGTCCAGACGGACTGAAACAAAAAACAGACTTGGCAGATATGTTCCTCAGCAAGAGGTTATGTACACTCCTCTTCATGTGTCACAGACTAATGTACCGTAACCCATAATTGTACTCCAATCAATTTCTAAATTACCCTCTGATCCGAACCCACACTGTACACTTGTCCTCAGTTAACTTGTTTCTACTCATCTATACAACACACGATGACTTAACAGACAGCAGCAAAGGATGATAGTTGTTGTTTGTGGCACTGATCCATAGAGGATACCTTGCTGCTTTACCAATATCTGGAAACTTCTATAATGCTAATATTGTTCTGAGTTTATTTAAGTAAGGAAGACAGAAGTTTTGAGGTGAGGTAGTCATACTCATTGATCAGGACGCTGCTGGGTGGCGACGTATTGCATGTCAGTTACCACAGTCAAGTAGGAATTTCATCATACTCTTGAGTTTCTTGTGTTGGGAATCTGACTTAAGAGGGCGCTCCTGTTGAAAATTCCAACAAAGAATTTGGAAATTCTGACTTCCCACTTCAAAAGGAATGCAGCAATAATCCTCCTCATGCATGTATATGTAGCTCTTATCAAATCTTTTAATTAAGGGGATTTATTATTTTGTTTTTTTTTTATCTATTTGCCTAATCATTTTTTTGATGCAATTATTTAATACTAGTAAAACTAAACAGAAAAATACAAATATATTCAGTTTATGAAATATAATTGAATAATATCCAACAAAAAACTAAATTCATACACCAAACTAACATTGCAAGGTATACAGTTGAAATTTGATGGTCAGCAATTACATCTGCGTACGCAACAATACACAGATTTTATATTTATGATTCTATCTGAAAATTTTTGATTTTTCTCTACATCTACCTATCTTATAAACACTACGTCAATAGAAATAATACATATATATATAGTTAAATTACACAGTAATACAAGTTTAAACGTTGTGTATATATATATGTGTGTGTGTGTGTGTATATATACAGTATATATATGTGTATGTGTGTATGCAGTATATATATATAATTTAAATATATATGTATACATATACTGTATATGTATATATGTATACATATATATGTATATGTATATGTATACATACACACACACACACATATATATATATATACAGTATATACACACACATATATATGTATACATATATACATATACACACACACACACACACATAATATATATATATATATATATATATACAGTATATACACACACATGTGTGTCTGCACGCATGCCACATATATAATGTGTGGTTTCAGTGAACAAAAGAGGAAGTGTGGTGTTCTAGGGCAGGGGAAGAGCCAACGTCTAAATGAAATAAAACCACACCCACTCTAGTAAATGTTATGTCATCACAACAGCTTCCATCTTACTGCAGAGTCCGCTCATGAAATATTCATGTCACAGAGGTGTGTGCTTTCCTGTACAGAAGGGTAGCTGGCTGTGTGATGAATATCACTACCTGTGGTTAGACACATTCGCCAAGTATAGTGACCTATTTATTCACATGAGGCAAAAGAGAGGACTGTTCTTTTCTCCTCAGCTCGATAGGAAACAAAATTAATCAAATATGATTTTTGCCTTTGTAAAACCAATATGAAAGGACCTTTTCAGTTTACAGCATTAGGAAGGTCCTGAGCATCAGCTTTGGGTCTGTATCACTGGCATCTGGACCTATCAAATAAGTAAAACTAGTAAAATGACACATATTGTAATATCAAATTGCAATATCATATTGTGATATGAGATAGATAGATAGATAGATAGATAGATAGATAGATTAAAGGCACTATATAATAGATAGATAGATAGATAGATAGATAGATAGATAGATAGATAGATAGATAGATAGAACAAAGTGGTGTATAAAAACAGACAACTCAGTATTTCATTTTAAGATTAAATTGCGCTCACTCCTGAGGTCCTACAACTGCAGAAAGAATTTGCCCACACATCTTCTTAACCGATTTATCCAAGGCAGGGTTAAAGGGCAGATGGAGCCTGTCCCAACACACATTGGGTGTAAGGCAGGAACAATCCCTGGACAGGGTGCCTATCCATGACAGGGTGAACATATACATACCCACTAGAGACAATTTAGTATCACCCCTTCCCTTAACCTGCATGTATTTGGACTGTGGGAGGAAACCAGGGCACCCGGAAGAAACCAATGTGCACATGAGGTGAACATGCAAACATCAGCATATTGTGAACCCCAGGTCTCCGTATTGCAAGGCAGCAATCTACTACTGTGTAAAACATTCACTTTCTGAAATTCAAATGATTCCAGAAGCGAAGGCCTCTTTATTCCTCATTTGCAGGGTGCAGGCCTTGTTCTAAACAATAATGGAAATGCAGATTTTAATCAATAAAATATCCTGTTTCTCCTTATTGCAAAGCAGCAGCACTACAGCTGTGGAAAAAAATAATTTGCTGAAATTCTAAATATTCCAAAAGTGAGGGCATCCTTGTTGCATACATTTTCATGGTGCTGGCCTTTTCCTAAACCATGATGAAAATGTAGATTTTATCAATAAATCAGATATCATATTCTTATTATATGATAAATTCTATATAAAATGATGTTTTTCTCTGAATGTATGTAGAATGTATTTTACACTGAATGCACAGGTCTCTACTATTTCATAGTAACCGAGGTATGAATAAATAATATGACCTGCATATAACGGAGCGCCAAAAGAATTGATATAGAATGAAAAAAAATAACAGAATAAATGAGGCCACGATATAAACGGGGAAAACATCAGATACATTAGAGGGTATGGCAGAAAGCAACGACAGAAGGAAATGAAATTTAAAGCAGAGCAAGCACCCCTAAATTGAACCGAGGCCAAGCACTTGAGCCGGGAGCTGTCCTTCAAAAAATATCCTGAGATGACCTTCATTTAGTGTCTCTGACCTTACCGGACTCCAGTTACAGGTTTTCATCTTCGCAAACAAAAATGTAAGATGTTTAAATGTTTTCCGCCTGAACGACCACTAAAAATTGGTTTAAGGGCGGAATATTTCGTTTTTTTAAATCCAATTCTTGGTGTTCAGTAAGGAATTAACCTTCCTGACGATCAGAAGAGGCATTCCGAAAAAAAAGCTAACCGGTTTTCTTTGCCTTTACGGAAAGAGTCATCTATTAGTGATGTGTGTTTATATTGTGAAATAAAGACAGTAACCATGCCGCATTATTATTTTTTTTTATTTTCATATCTAGTCTGCACCGGCCTCCCTCACAAATTTAGATTCGATGCACTATTAAAATGGCATCTCGTGGCTTTTACAGTATGTCAAATATAAAAATGCACTTATAGCGATGCACGCCAAATGTTTATGCCAGATTTGCCCTGACAATCACCTACTTACCACAATATGAAGCGCAGATCTCTTAACCCCCTAAACAGAACCGGAATCCCCGAGCAGAGATGGAGCTACGTGCCGTAAGCTGTCCTTGACAATTCACCCAGACCCCCTCCCCTTTCACCGTCACATGCCTAAAAAAAACCGTTACTCCGAGCCGAGCATCATATCGACGTCACAAAAACGAAACAGCGCTGCTAAAATAATTTGGAAGGATACAAGTGGGTGTCAGAAGGTTGTAATAAAGAACGCAGGTGTTTCAAAGATAAGCATTCCCGATTGATCTTTTTTTTAATCTTGCAGTTTAATTGCAAGCTCGTCAAGTCCTTTGTTAATTTTAGGCAGAACACAGATGGGACAGGGTGTGGGGGAGTTAGTAGTTTACCTTGTTTCTTTTTTTTTCCGGCTTATCGAGATGATGCGATGTGGTGCTGAGAACTGCTTCTCCCGGCTATCGGCGAGCGGACGACTCTCCCACTCTCTCTCTCTGCAGCGAATCCGCAGTGAAGAGGGCGGGGGCGGGGCTCCAAGTATTTACGTCGATTCGCTGCGATGACGCGCCTTTCTTATTTGCATATGTGCCACACGGTAGGTGGGTTGGAATACCAGATTTGTGTGCTCTCAGTCACGTCTCTCGAAGCTGCTGCGCCTGCGTGAGTCTTCAGAAGCTCAAGGGCGCGGGCGGGAAGGAGCCGCGCTGGCTGCGGCCGGAAATGAGCTGGTTGGTGATGCGCCGTCCAGACGTGCGGTATGTGTGAGGGCTGGAGGGTGGAGGAGTCGCACAGAAAGAGGTGTTTGTTACGGTTTCTAACTTTTATTTTTAATTTTTAAATGTTATTTGGCTGCAGAAAATTACTTCGATAAACTGAAGACATCATCCCACACATTTTTAGGGATCACTGAATCAATCACTCTTCATGTAAACAGCTTAGCACTGGCTTTTTTAAACTGAAAACTGGGTAAGTAAAATTACTATGTGGCGCAAATGCACAAAAAGCATAGAATTTGATTTATATTTTTACAGTCACCACTGCTAATATTCTTGTTACAAACTGAAAATAAAACCCTGAACTTGAACTTAAATTATCAGTGCAAGAATGCACAGGAATGATCAAAAGTTTGAAAAAAAAAATTTACAACATATTCCCCCAGGACAAAAAAATTCACTTATTCTAAAGCGCACAAAGCGTTTTCTGTGCCATTCAAAACGTTTTGTCTTCCAGCTGGGACTGATTAGCTCCAAGAACGGATCAGGTTTATTGCCGGGATGTGCATGGTGGAAAGCCACAGTGCCCTCCATAATGTTTGAGACAAGAGACACATTTTTCTTTGATTTACCCCTCTGCTCCACAGTTTAAAATTACAAATAAAACAAATCAGATGTGATTAAAGTGTACATTGCAGACTTTCATTTAAGGCAGGGGTCCCCAACTCCGGTCCTGGAGAGCCCCAGTGACTGCAGGTTTTCATTCTAACCCTTTTCGTAATTAGTGACCTGTTTTTTTGCTCCTAATGAACTTATGTTGAATTAATTGTAATTGACTTTCTCTTGAAGACTCGGACCCCTTAATTGTTTCTTTCTCTGTAATTAGCCGTCAAACGATCATGAGATACAAAATGAGCCAAAAGATGAGCAGCAAACTGTGACCATCATACAAAATCTGAAAATAAAGAAAGATGAGGGTCTCAGGAATGTCAATCTGCTCAGGTCCCCAAAACATTTTAACAGTGGTCTTGAAAAGAGAAAATCGACCATTTTGGAAATTTATGCTATTACACAATGAGAGCAGCAACAAGATATGGAAATACAGAACAGATTTAATTAACAACACGACTCGGCGCCTCATTAAGCAGCTGGTTGGAGTGAAATTGGTTGGAGTTTGAAGCCCTGACTTAGTTAGTCTTCTGTTGGCTCCCTCACTTCTCATTTCATTTCTTTTTGGGTGCCATTTAAGGAAAGAAATGAAGCAATTGAGAGGAACGACGAAGAAATTCAGGGGAATACATTTTTTAAAAAACAAGTCATCCATCCATCCATTTTCTAACCCGCTGAATCCGAATACAGGGTTACAGGGGTCTGCTGGAGCCAATCCCAGCCAACACAGGGCACAAGGCAGGAACCAATCCTGGGCAATTAAAATTAATTCAAAACAAGTTCATTAGCAGCAAGAAAACAGGGCACTAATTAAAAATAGGGTCAGAATGAAAACCTGCAGCCACAGGGCCCTCCAGGACCAGAGTTGGGGACCCCTGAATGATATTTGCATATCACAACACTTTTTCTACATGGTCCCCCATTTCAGGGCAGGTCTATATTTAGATCTTTGTCGCATATTCCTCATATGCAATGACTGCTTAAGTCTGCGATTCACAGACAGGGTCTTCTCTGGTGATGCTCTGTCAGGCCTCTAATGCAGCCATCTTCAGTTTCTGCTTGTTTTGCGGGGCTTGTCTCCTTAGGTTTTCTCATCAGCATATGGAAGGCCTGCTCAATTGGATTGAAATCAGGTGACTGGCTTGTCTATTGAAGAAGCTTCCATTCTTTGGCTTTGTAAAACTCGTGTGTTGCCTCAGCGGTACGTTTGGATCATGATCTTGTTGTAGTATGAAGCGCTATCCAATGAGTTTGGGGAGAATTTACTGGAACTTGAGCAGATGAGATGTTTTTACACATGCCAGAATTCATTGTGCGACTGCCATCAGCAGTTCCATCATCGATGAAGAGAAGTGTGCCAGGACCTGTGGCAGCCATACATGCCCAAGCCATAACACCCCCAGCAAAATGTTTAACAGATGAGGTGGTACATTTTGGATCTTGGGCAGTTCCTTTTGGTCTTCACACTTGCCATCACTCTGATCAGGTTCATCTTTGTCTCATCTGACCACAAGATCGTTTCCCCAAATTCTGCAGGCTCTAAGTACTTTTTTGCAAACTGTAATCTGGCCATCTTGCTTTTGTGGCTCACTAGTGGTCTTCATCTTGCAGTGTGTCCTCTGTATATCTGTTCATGAAGTCTTCTGCTGATAGTCGTCTCTGAAACACACACACACACACACACATCTGCCTCCTGACGTCTGATTCTGGTCTGTCACACAGACGTTTGGGGGGCTTTTTCTTTCCCATAGTGTGGATTTTTCTGTCATTATCAGTGGAGGTCTTCCTTCAGCCTGCCAGCCCCTTTGTGATTACTGAGCTCACCAGTGTGTTCTTTCTTCTTCATGATATTCCAGACAGTTGATTTTGCTCATCCTAAGGTTTGACCGATGTATCCAATGGTTTGATTCTTGTTTTCAGCCTCATGATGGCTTCTTTTGTAACTGCTGGTGTCTTCATATTGAACAATGGCAGCTACAGACTCTTTCGGTAGAAGCAAAACTTGGTATCTTATGCCTGCACTAGTGAAGCAATGAAGCACACCTGGGTAATCACAGACACCGGTGACACAAACTGTCACAAATATTATGGTCTCCTGAAATGGGGGCACACATACCCAGAGTGTTTGTCATTTCTATTTGACGTGACCAAACTGCATGCAAACCGCTTTAAATGAAAGTCTGCAATCTACACTTTAATCACAAAGTCTGAATTGTTTTATTTGTTATTTTAAACTGTGGAGCAGAACTGTCAATCCAGGAAAAATGTGTCTTTGTTCCAAACATTATGGAGGGCTCTGTAGTTTTGGTTACAGACTGCTAATCTTATATTAAATAATCCAGTCAGTATCAGATTGTGGTGGGGTGTGTTACAACGTTCACAACTTAAAGATAATATTGTTTTGCTTCAATAAAGCAAATAAGATTTATAGTGCTTATAAAAAGTATTCGCCCCCTTGAAAGTTATCACATTTTATTGTGATAAAACATTGAATTACAATGGATTTAATTTGGCTTCAGTTCAATAGAAAAAGACTCTTTAATGTCAAAGTGAAAACAGATCTCTGCAAAGTGGTCTACATGAATTTCAAATAAAAAATAATCGCATAAGTAGTCACAACTTTTTAATATGAAACCACAATCATCTATGGTGCAGCAAATTGTTCAAAGTCACATAATTAGTTAAATGGAGGTCTGGGGTTTCAATTGATTCCAGTCTAAATGCACCTGAATGTGTAAGGGTCATCTTGTGCTTGAGTGAGTGTGGCGGCCTAACCTACACAATGGCAAAAGAACAGACCAAAAAAATCCATGAAAAGTACAAGACACTACACAGAGACAAGAAAATAAAGTACTTACTGTAAGTCAAAAAATGTCCAGTCACTCATTAAAGATTGGAAATATTATGGCACAGCTGTCAGTCTGCCAGAGCAGGCCATCCAAAAAACGGAGTGATCATGCACGAAGAAGACGAATGAGGAAGGGCACCATGAGACCTCTGAGAAGTCTAAAGGAATTACAAGCTACAGAGGCTGAGATTGGGCAGACTGTGCCAACAACTCTTGCCCAGGTGTGTCACCAGTTGCATCTTCATGGGAGAGCGTCAAAGAGAAAACCGCTACAAAAAATCGCAAGTGGTCTCCCCTAGACTTACTTGTATACTCAGATATGGGGATGGGTATTTGAGGAGCAAATCGCAAGACAATAATTATATTTTTATATTATGTACATTAATGAACCATCAACAACAAATCAAATCAAATGAATAATATATTGAACAATTATTCTAAAAGTAAAATTGAATAAATCCGACTCTGCAATTTAATGAATAAAAAATTTGCCATGATAATTGTATCTTGACGAAACAATTTAGGTAAATTATCACTTTCAGTAAGCAGAAGTGGGTCAAAAGTTGCAAGAGACTTTAGTAATGTGTGAAATGTAATACTTGTACCCAAATTTTGTTTACGAAAAGCAAAAACATTCTCAAATATGTATGTAGTACCATTCGAACGTCAAACGGAAAATTGTGATTACTGTATCTCGAAAACCAAGTCATTTTTCGAAGAAATGCTTAGAATGTGGTGCTTTACCATAATATGAAGTGAAATTATAATATTTTTTATATTTTTGGGGAAACGCTTCAGGTAAAGAACCACTTCCAGTTAGTGGAAATCGCTCAAAAGTTGATAGAAATCTACAGTTTGTACCTAATACTTGTATGCAAAATTTGGTTGACCTAAATGAAAGATTACTCAAGTTATTGTGTTTACACACACACACACACAGACATACTGTATATACTGTACTCGTGCACAAGTCAGGTTTTGAAACCCAAAAAAACTGATCATAAAAACAGACCCCGACTTATACGCTCGTTCAAAAATGCGACACTTAAATACCATATTTACGTGTGTACCACACACACATTTTGTCCCGAAAATTACCATTAGAAAATCAGGTGCGTGTCATACACGGGTAAATGTAATTTTGTATTGTTTACTTCTTCTGCTTGGGCTCTCTCTCTCTCTCTCTCGCTCGCTCGCACTCTCGCTCTTGTTTTTGAATCAGTTTGGCGTCGTCATTCAGCATGGATAGTAAAAAGCGTTTACGCTCCTTCACGGCGGGAGAGAAGCTAAAAGTGATTTTGGAAGCAGAGAAGATAGGAAATCGGGCAGCAGGTCTCAAGTACGGTGTTCCAAAATCATGTGTTCAAAATTGGCGACGGAAGAAAGAAAAACTTTCGTCATGCAACAAAAACAGAAGGGCATTTTGTGGAAAACGTGCCTTAAACGCTTCCTATACAATCACAACACGTGTCGTACATGGGGCAAAACGATTTTCGCGATTTTCTTTGTAAAAATTAGGGTGCGTGTTTTACACGAGGGCACGTAGTACACGAGTAAAAATGGTATATAGATATATTTTTTTTAACATCTTCTTGCCTCGCATCAGTTTCTCAGACAAATTGAATTTTGTTGCAGCAGCGCAATTACCAATTTCTTTCGCCACTTCAATGACTTTTAATTTAAAACCAGCTTCATATTTTCTTCTGCTTGAACGCTCCATTGTAAATAAGGGATGCTCTTACAATAAAGGTGTATAAGGGTGTGAAATACAAAAAACACAAAACAGTGCAAACGTCGCTTCAGAATAGTTTGGGTATCACTGTGTGGTCACGTAGGCACAATACATAGAAAAAAAAAGGCTGTTTGCTGCGTGATTACTCTCTCAGGTGGACGTTAGCATATCGTAATCTTTTGGATCAATAGTATGAATTTTCCACATTTGAGTTATACGGCCAACATTATAAAAAAACAGAAATTACACAGTAAAATCAAGCCCCAACTTATCCACGGGAGAACTTAAACACAAGTATATACGTTAATTCCAAAAACAGAACTTTCAGACTCAGGGAGGTCTAAAACGTTGAGATTCATTGGGTGATTCCAATATGTTCCCTATACTTTGTATACAACAAACTAAAAAAGGGACACATGACATGACAGAGTTTGCCAGAGGGCACATGGTAGACTCTGAAGTCATCTGGAAGAAGGTGCTATGGTCTCATAACCAAAATTACACCTTTTAGCCATCAGCATAAACTAAATACTGCACATTATCAAAAACCACAGCTGGCTCTAGGCAAAAGCAAACTAAATGGCTGCATCGGCCCCCCACCTGCACAGCTTGTCACAGGAAAAGCAATAGATGTGAAAGTTGAGAAATGATGACTCGGCTCTGAAGTAGGTGAGTACACCCCCTGCCCGGACCCCCTACCTCCTCTTCAGTTGCACTGCTTACTCCAAGCACCACTTTTCCATGTGACTCCCCTTCATTTTTGGGATTTTTTAGCATAACCTGTTAACAGGGGGTCTTGATATAGGTGAGGGCCTCAACAAGTATAAAACTGGCACTGTTACACACACAACACATCATCCCTGCTGTGAGGTATGGATGGTGGTGTCAGCATCACGCTGTGGAGAAGCGTGTGAGGGTAGAAGTTAAGATGAATACAGCAAGATTCACTGAAATTCTGAAGAAAAATCTGATGCCGTCTGCAAGAAACCTGTGCATCGGGAGAAGACCTCTTTTCCCATAAGATGAAGACACTAAGCATAAAGTGAAAACTACACAGGAATGACTTCAAAACAACAGTGTGAAAGTCTTGGAGAGTCCAGATCTGAATCCAAATGAGAACTTGTGGTTGGCTCTTCACTCACAAGCCCCTTGACACCTGACATAGCTTGAACAGTTACAGTGGTGTGAAAAACTATTTGCCCCCTTCCTGATTTCTTATTCTTTTGCATGTTTGTCACACAAAATGTTTCTGATCATCAAACACATTTAACCATTAGTCAAATATAACACAAGTAAACACAAAATGCAGTTTTTAAATCATGGTTTTTATTATTTAGGGAGAAAAAAAATCCAAACCTACATGGCCCTGTGTGAAAAAGTAATTGCCCCCTGAACCTTTTGTCTCATCAGTCCACAAGGTATGTTTCCAAAAGTCTTGGCAAACATTGAGATGTTTCTTAGCAAAATTGAGACAAGCCCTAATGTTGTTTTTGCTTAACAGTGGTTTGCGTCTTGGAAATCTGCCATGCAGGCCGTTTTTGCCCAGTCTCTTTCTTATGGTGGAGTCGTGAACACTGACCTTAATTGAGGCAAGTGAGGCCTGCAGTTCTTTAGACGTTGTCCTGGGGTCTATTGTGACCTCTCGGTTGAGTCGTCTCTGTGCTCTTGGGGTAATTTTGGTCGGCCTGCCACTCCTGGGAAGGTTCACCACTGTTCCATGTTTTTGCCATTTATGGATAATGGCTCTCACTGTGGTTCGCTGGAGTCCCAAAGCTTTAGAAATGGCTTTATAACCTTTACCAGACTGATAGATCTCAATTACTTCTGTTCTCATTTGTTCCTGAATTTCTTTGGATCTTGGCATGATGTCTAGCTTTTGAGGTGCTTTTAGTCTACTTCTCTGTGTCAGGCAGCTCCTATTTAAGTGATTTCTTGATTGAAACAGGTGTGGCAGTAATCAGGCCTGGGGGTGGCTACGGAAATTGAACTCAGGTGTGATACACCACAGTTAGGTGATTTTTTAACAAGGGGGCAATTACTTTTTCACACAGGGCCATGTAGGTTTGGATTTTTTTTCTCACTAAATAATAAAAACCATCATTTAAAAACTGCATTTTGTGTTTACTTGTGTTATATTTGACTAATGGTTAAATGTGTTTGATGATCAGAAACATTTTGTGTGACAAACATGCAAAAGAATAAGAAATCAGGAAGGGGGAAAATAGTTTTTCACACCACTGCATGTAAGGAAGAATGTGGGGAAGTGCCCAGACGTGCAAATCTGAGAGGGAAAAAGATCTGTGCCCACCTGTGAATGCTTATGAGATCAGTTATTTTAAGTTTTATATTTGTAATCAATTTAGACCACTTTGCAGATATTTCAGTATTTTTCTGTTGAACAGTGTCACAAAAACACAATTAAATGCACTGTGATTGAATCTTGTATTACAATAAAAGTGTAAAATCTTCTAAAGGTGTACACATTTTTTGTAGGCATTATACAGGGTGGCCCACGAAAAAGTAGCCCGCCTTCCTGCCAGAGTGGCGCGCCGATTGACTACCCTCATCACGAAAGCTGTTTAGACGTAGTGCAAACGTGTGAGTACGAGCTGAGCGACATTCCACAAAGAATCATTTTCAGCACTTTCTGTAAAGAGTGAGTAAAGATTTTTGCATTTCAAGTTTCTTTCTTTATGGAAGGGCGCCTTTTTTCGCCAGGGAGACGGGCTACTTTTTCGTGGACCACCCTTTAACTAGAAGCTCTGCCCAGTTTTAATCGAAAGGTGTAGAAACAAACTTTTCGATGTTTCTTCTGGCAGAACCCAAAAGCTACATTTTCATAGACTGATTAGATTAGATTAGATAAACTTTATAAATCCCAAGGGGAAATCCAGATGCATACAGCAGAAGAAACATAAGAAACAAGGATACAGACTCACAGCACATATAACACAACCAATCAATCAAGAAGTAAATAAATAAATATTGTGCAAAAATTTCAAAATGAACTTAAATAGTATGTTTGGAGGAAGCATTGAATTGCCTGATAGCAGCATGCAGAAAAGACACCCTGAGGCCCTTCATACACACCATGGTGGAATGACCCTGTGGGTAAAAGTGCTGTAAGAAAGTGCATTCTGGAGGGGATGGAGGAGATTTTTCATAATGGCATCCAATAATGTCACCATACTCTTTTCCAAAATAAATTCCCATCGTGTTGGGGGTTCGCCCCATGATGGAGAAGGCTTTCTTGATATGTTTGTTCAAATATTGTGCATCTATTAGGCTCAAATCCTCAGGAGACCACAGCATAGAACACCACACTGGCTACTAGGGTCAAACTGAACATCTCCAGCTGCTTGCTACACCTTTCGAAAGACCCAAGAGTCTCCTTAGGAAGTCCGGTCTGGTCTGGCCCTTCTTGTCCAGTGCTACTGTGTTGTCAGACCAGTCCAGTTTGCTCTTTATGTGAAACCTCCCAGGTACTTGTAGCTCTGCACCACTTTCACACCCTTCCCCTGAATGGTGACTAGTACCAGAGGTTACTTGGCACACCAGAAGTCCTCTACCAGCTCTTTTGTCTTGCTGATGATGTTGGGTTGCAGGTGATTCTCCCTGCACCACATGATGAAGTCCTCCACAACCTTCCTGCACTCTGACTCAGCATAATAGCATCAAAAAGCAAGTGCAGTATCTACAACAAATATATAAAAGGTGAAGCAAACAATGTAACAATACTAAAGATAATAAGAAATAATATATATGAAAGAATAATATTTAATAAGTAGTTATGTAGATTAAGTGCAAAGCTTATTAAACACACAGGCCATAGAGACATTTTACATACTGATCAAACTTCATTGCTGCCTGCAGTTGCACATTCCAGCACTTCTCTGTAGACGACTCAATGTGGTAGTCCATCAGGTGATCAAGTCTGCAGAAAAGGGTGGGTGTGGCTTTGAATCCACTCATTTTCAGGCAAGCCTTTGCAGCCCATGCAGTGTGAATGGGTGCATTGTCATGAAGCAGAAGGGGGATGGTTAACAGCTGTCTTTGGTGTTTGTTCCTGACTGACGGCACAAGTGCTAAAGTAAATCAGTGTAATATTGACGGGTTATTCATTGATGTGGTGAGAGAGGACATGCAGGTGATGGCCGTGACAGAGCAAGATGTCGAGGACAGGAGGATATGGAAGAAGATTATCCGCAGTGGCAACCCCTAACGGGAGCAGTGAAAAGAAGAAGAAGAAGATTTATTGAGCATTTTTCTCTTGGGACACGTAAAGTGCTAAGTTATTTATTTAAAGGCCTGCAAATATTAGAATGTTAATAGGAAATTTTAGGAACTCCAATGAATTTAGTTACCAATCCTTATATCGTCATTACTTATTTTACTGGTGTTCTGTTGAGACGTAAATAATGGTAAAGTGTAGGAATATGTTTATGTGCATTATGGTCCGATTGTGCAGTTGTTGGGTTAAGATGTGACTCTCTCTTCAGTAGATACTTTTCAGAGTTCATGCAGGTAGAGATCTGATCCCAAGTTTCTGGAGCTGCACGACAACATGAATAACTAGCACACCAGACACCTGCCCTATAAATTTATCTGTCTATTATAAAAGAAAATCTTGAGATGAGACGAGACTATTTTTTCAAGTCTCGCCCTCCTCTCAACCAGTTCTGGTTAACGACCCACGGCCATGGTCCTCTCACCTCTCATTCATGTGAATGCTTTTGTCAGACACAGTAACTGCGCTCTCAGTTCTTATACATTTTAATGTTTTTCTCACCTTACGTCTTCTTTTATTGGGAACTTATTATGTCCAAATCTTATTGAAGAATTTCATCCCAAAGGGTTATCAACAGGAGAAATTAGTCGAATGAATTAACGTGAAAATTGTTGATTGCTTACATGGCAAATTGGTTAAATGCGTATCAATAGACTCTGCTGAAACAGTTGGTGGTGATGGTGCGGAAGATGAAAACATCAACTTACAATTTCTTGTAGAATATCTACAACCGTTAACACCGTCTGGTCTTCCTCCACACGAATTACTGTTGAAAGAAGGATGTATCGTAATGTTATTGCGTAATTTATGTCTGAGTGATGGGCTATGCAATAAGACAAGATTAGTTTTATTCAAAATTGGTCAAACAATTCTGACATGTAAAATTTTAACAGGCGACAAGAAAGGTAATGTAGTACATCTTCAGGGGATAACATTAGACACCAAAGGAGATCTTGATAAGCACTTTGAGCTACTGTTTGTATGAAAATGTGCTATATAAATAAATGTTGTTGTTGTTGATATGCCATTCATATTAAAACGTTTACAGTTTACAGTTAGAATAGCTTTTGCTATGACAATTAACAAATCCCAAAGACAAACATTCGAAAAAGTCGTTTATTTATTAGATAGAAAGAAACGATATTCACTCACGGGCAGTTATACGTTGCATTGTCACGATGTAACTCCAAACTTTGAATCAAAATTCAGTGCGATATTAACGAAACGTTAATTCCAACAGTTGTTTTTAAGTTTTACAGTAAAAGTGTAAGTTTAAAAAGTATTTGCATGTTCATGAAAACATGGAGTGAAATTGGAAAAATTGAAGCGGCTGAGCTGCATTGCGTCTATGACAATATGGTGCAGCGTGCAGAAAAGTGTATCGATGCACAAGGAAATAACTTCCAGCACCTCCTCTAACCAGTAAGTTAGAGGATGCTGGCGTCGGAGATGGTTCAGTTTTCCATGCACCACCCTTTACTTCTCCACAACTTTGTCTCTGACCTGTTTAGAGTGGTCCTTGGTCTTCATGAAGCTTCCTTTTGTGGTGTGGCCCTTTAGAACGTGCATCATGTGACAGATCATGTGACACTTTGATTGCACACAGGTGACCCTAATCAACTAATTAGGCGACTCCGGTAGTTCATTGGTTGGACCGGATCTTATTTTGGGGTTTCATAGCAAAGGGAATGAATACACAAGCAAACCACCACTTTTCAGTTTTTACTTGTTTTTTTGTATTTATGCAAGGTATTTTATTTTCATTGCATTTCAGAAATTTGGATTATATTAGTAAGTCCATTACATAGAATCCAAATGAGAATCAATTTTAATTCCAGATTGTAATGCAACAAAACAGGACAAACACATGAAGACTTTCACAAGGCACTATAGTGTAATACCTCTAAAATGTCTTCTACTCACAACTCAGACCTTGCTCAAGCTTAATTGTTCATGAAGAATGGAGCCGACTGACTCGTAGCTAATTCTTGCAGTCCCTCCTATGTGATGATGCACTGTCTCTTCAATTCTCCAAAACTTTTTACTTCACCGTGACAACAAGTTTTTTGTCTGTCATTGATGTTGAAGGTCTGTAAGCCTTTGGTGTATCTTCAAGACACATCCTGTCATGATGGAATTCTGCACCTCCTCTCTTGATTGTAATTTTTACAGATGACTATACACAGTAACTAGTTGAGAATGATTCTGTGTACAAAGAGCATACGCTATAAACCACAAACGATAGAAACTTGTAATTTACATCATTTAGTATGCATTAGCCAATCTTCGTCCTTTTACAAAATCTCTGTAGAATACACCAGTTGGGTTCAGGCTCAAACCTTTTGATCAGTTTTAATGGACAGCAAAACTGAACCACAGAGTAAACGTGGAACGATCAATCAAATACAAGCAGGATTGATTGGAGACTATGCAGTTTGAAACTAATCATTAATGTATCTATATATATAAAATTCTTTTCACGTTTGAAACGGAAATTACGTATGACCACGCGAAACGGAAATTATGTATGACCACAGAACATATTATAATACAGGAACTAATCACTTCGTTTGTGGACACCATTTTTATATGGTCTTTACGAATTGTTGTTATTTGTGTGAGAGTTATTTTACTGATATTGAAAAGAAGTAAACACAAACACGCCGATCTATCCCATAGAAGTGCGCTCCATGTCGCCCTCTCCCAGCTCACCTCTCTGGACTCCAGCGCTGAACCGTCCAGCGCCAGGCACGTTCTGACAGAGAAGTTTTATTTATTCGCCCACGTGACTGTCACGGAAACTGCCACATTATAACTTTTTTTTAATTGGCAGTATTTGATAGTAGTCTCCTCCTTGAACCGTCACCTTATCGTGGTGGAGGGGTTTGCGTGTCCCAATGATCCTAGGAGCTATGTTGTTCGGGGCTTTATGCCCCTGGTAGGGCCACCCAAGGCAAACTGGTCCTAGGTGAGGGATGAGACAAAGAGCGGTTCAACAAACCTCCAATGATGAGTGAAACCTTTGGACGACGTTTTCCCTTGCCGGACGGGTCACGGGCCCCCTCTGGAGCCAGGCCTGGAGGTGGGGCTCGATGGCGAGCGCCTGGTGGCCGGGCCTGCACCCATGGGGCTCGGCGGGCACAGCCGAAGAGGTAACGTGGGTCCTCCTCCCCATGGGCTCACCACCTATGGGAGGGGCCAAGGAGGTTGGGTGCAGTGTGAGTTGGGTGGTGGCCGAAGGCGGGGACCTTGGCGGTCTGATCCTCGGCTACAGAAACTGGCTCTTGGGGCGTGGAATGTCACCTCTCTGAAGGGAAGGAGCCTGAGCTAGTGCGCGAGGTCGAGAGGTTCGGCTAGATATAGTGGACTCACCTCGACGCACAGCTTGGACTCTGGAACCAATCTCCTTGAGAGGGGCTGGACTCTCTACCACTCTGGAGTTGCCCCGGTGAGAGGCCGAGCAGGTGTGGGCATACTTATTGCCCCCGACTGGAGCCTGTGCATTGGGGTTTACCCGGTGGGCGAGAGGGTGGCCTCCCTCCGCCGGGTGGGGAAGGGTCCTGACTGTTGTTTGTGCGTATGCCGAACAGCAGTTTGGAGTATCCACCCTTTTTGGAGTCTCTGGAGGGGTTGCTAGAGGGCATACCTTCTGGGGATTCCCTCGTTTTGCTGGGAGACTTCAATGCTCACGTGGGCAATGACAGTGAGACCTGGAAGGCGTGATTGGGAGGAATGGCCCCGATCTGAACCGGCGGTGTTTTGTTATTGGACTTCTGTGCTGTCATGGATTGTCCATAACGAACACCATGTTCAAGCATAAGGGTGTTCATATGTGCACTTGGCACCAGGACACCCTAGGCCTCAGGTCGATGATCGACTTTGTGGTCGTGTATCGGACTTGCGGCCATATGTCTTGGACACTTTCGGGTGAAGAGAGGGGCGGAGCTGTCAACTGATCACCACCTGGTGGTGAGTTGGCCGATGGTGGGGAAGATGCGGTCAGACCTGGTAGGCCCAAGCGTGTTGTGAGGGTCTGCTGGGAGCGGCTGGCAGAGTCCCCTGTCAGAAGTAGCTTCAACTCCCACCTCCGGCAGAACTTCAACCCGCCCCGAGGGAGGTGGGGACATTGAGTCGAATGGGCCATGTTCCGTGCCTCTATTGTTGAGGCGGCTGACGGAGCTGTGGCCGCAAGGTGGTGGTGCCTGTCGTGGCGGCAATCCCGAACCCGTTGGTGGACACCGCGGTGAGGATGCCGTCAAGCTGAAGAAGGAGTCCTATAGGACTTTTTGTCCTGTGGGTCTCTGGAGGCAGCTGATAGGTACCGGCAGGCCAAGCGAAGCGGCGGTTGTTGCTGAGGCAAAACTTCGGGCATGGGAGGAGTTTGGAGGCCATGGAGAGCGACTTTGGACGGCTTCGAGGAGATTCTGGTCCACCGTCCGGCGTCTCAGGAGGGAAGCAGTGCAGTGTCAACACCGTATATGGTGGGGATGGTGCGCTGCTGACCTCGACTTCGGGCGTTGTGGGTGGTGGGAGGAGTACTTGAAGACCTCCTCAATCCCACTAACATGCCTTCCAATGAGGAAGCAGAGCCTGGGGACTCTGAGGTGGGCTCTCCCATCTCTGGGACTGAAGTCACCGAGGTGGTCAAAAACTCCTTGGTGGCAGGGCCCGGGGTGGATGAGATCGCCGAGTTCCTTAAGGCTCTGGATGTTGTAGGACTGTCTTGGTTGACGTCTCTGCAACATCGCATGGACATCGGGACAGTGCCTCTGGATTGGCAGACCGGGGTGGTGGTCCCCTCTTTAAAAGGGGACGGAGGGTGTGTTCCAACTATAGAGGGATCACACTCCTCAGCCTCCCTGGAAAAGTCTATTCGGGGTTCTGGAGAGGAGGGTCCGTCGGATAGTGAACCTCGGATTCAGGAGGAACAGTGTGGTTTTAGTCCTGGTCGGAACAGTGGACCAGCTCTTCACCCTTAGCAGAGTCCTGGAGGGTGCATGGGAGTTTGCCCGACCGGTCTACATGTGTTTTGTGGACTTGGAAAGGCATTCGACCGTGTCCCTCGGGAATCCTGTGGGGGTGCTCGGGAGTATGGGGTACGGACCCCTGATAAGAGCTGTTGGTCTCTGTACAACCGGTGTCAGAGCTTGGTCCGCATTGCGGCAGTAAGTCGAGCCCGTTTCCAGTGAGAGTTGGACTCCGCCAGGGCTGCCCTTTGTCACCGATTCTGTTCATAACTTTTATGGACAGAATTTCTAAGCGCAACCAGGGTGTTGAAGGGGTCGGTTTGGTGGACTCAGGATTGGGTCACTGCTTTTGCAGATGATGTTGTCCTGTTTGCTTCATCAGGCCGTGATCTTCAGCTCTCTCTGGATCGGTTCGCAGCTGAGTGTGAAGCGGCTGGGATGAGAATCAGCACCTCCAAATCCGAGCATGGTCCTCAGCGGAAAAGGGTGGAGTGCCCTCTCAGGGTTGGAGGAGAGATCCTGCCACAAGTGGAGGAGTTCAAGTATCTCGGGGTCTTGTTCACGAGTGAGGGAAGAATGGAGCGTGAGATCGACAGGCGGATCGGTGCGGCATCCGCAGTGATGCGGGCTCTGCATCGGTCTGTCGTGGTGAAAAGGAGCTGAGCCGTAAGGCAAAGCTCTCAATTTACCAGTCGATCTACCTCCTACCCTCACCTATGGTCATGAGCTATGGGTAGTGACCGAAAGAACAAGATCGCGAATACAAGCGGCTGAAATGAGTTTCCTCTGCAGGGTGTCTGGGCTTTCCCTTAAAGATAGGGTGAGAAGCTCAGTCATCCGGGAGGGGCTCAGAGTAGAGCCGCTGCTCCTCCGCATCGAGAGTAGTCAGATGAGGTGGCTCGGGCATCTGATCAGGATGCCTCCTGGACGCCTCCCTGGTGAGGTGTTCTGGGCACGTCCAACCGGGAGGAGGCCCCGGGGAAGACCCAGGACACGCTGGAGGGACTATGTCTCCCGGCTGGCCTGGGAGCTTTGGGATTCTCCCGGAAGAGCTGGAAGAAGTGGCGGGGAGAGGGAAGTCTGGGCCTCTCTGCTTAAGCTGCTACCCCCGCGACCCGACCTCGGATAAGCGGAAGAGAATGGATGGATGGATGGAGTACTTGATAGTAGAAGAGATGAGGAAAACAGCTTTGCGTCTTTCTACTTTTTAACTGCGTCGAGCTGTAAACAATGTGAAGATGACACCGCCTTCAGCGGCGAGGGGTCTTGAGAACAAAGTGGACGCTGTAACGCGCGGAATGACGGGCTGCTCCGCTGGGTCGAGAGTTTCGCAGTTTCGGGTGGCGTCCTCACTTCTCGCACTGTTTGTGACACTTTGAGTGCCCCGTTGACTCCTGGGAGAGTGGAAATCTTTGCGAATGAGTGTAATCAGCGCCATTGAAGCAAAACTCTCTTTGTAAATTGCACTGCATGACTACTTACTCTCCCTTACGGTGAGTCCAGGTCACTAAAACCCCGCAACATTCAGGGTTGCTTTTGTGACGAATTATTTTAAGAAGATGGAGGGTTTACATCTAAGAAGATGTACCGACCTCTTCATGTTAAGTTTTGGACTTGGGAATTGTTTGGACCTTCTGCCCGTTGAGCATGGAAGGGCAGTGTCCACATTTCTAAGAATAATTTTTCTCTTAAATTACAGGCTCGTAGTGCAAGGTTGTCAGGCAGAAATTTGGAGGATCGTATATAAAGTGTAATTTTATACCACAGCGGTCGTGTAGCGCCTTTCACAAGGGATCTGCTACCGAGAGATGATCCAAATACATTTAAGCTGCTGTTAGTACTACTTACCTGCTCTGTTATAGCGCCTTTAAAATGTACTTTACCCGAAAGCACTCCAGTACTGCTCAATGTATCTTTACTTCTTACATGTTAATGTTTTACTGTTCAATAATTCATATACTACATTTTGTTTTTTTCCCTTGCACTCAGTGAGCGAAGCCACTGGGTAATCAGCTAGTATAATATTAAAAATAACATTCTGAACCCTGCTGAATCCAGTTCAGGGTCATGGTGGTCCAGACGATATCTCTGCAGCATCATGCACAAGGCAGGAACCCTAGACAGGATGCTATTCCACTGAATCACATGTCCACTCAAAGGATTCAAGTTGTGAAACTCCAGTCAATATAATGTGAAAAAAATGACATCCCACCCGTTTATAGAAACTGCATATTCATATAATGATAGAGCTGGAGCTTATCATAGTAATAATTCTTTTATAAAAAGACCTTTTATAAATACCATTTATAACACCTGTTTGGAGCTAATCAAATAAAGGTTCTTACTGAAACAATGTGGGTGCTTGTGTTTGGGAACCAAAAATGATTCCCCTAAAGCATTGCACTGATGAACCACTTTGGCACCTTTATTTTTAAAAATGTATTTTCTTTTGGCTGGTGATGGCTCACTGCAAACATGGAGACAGGAGTGTGTGCCCCCTGGCATTCACTGTTTTACAAGCAAGAGCAGGCTGGAGGAATGCTGTACATCACACTGATCAGTAAAGCACAGCCAACTGTGTGCCATAAACTCAAATGCAGATCTGGGTGGGCCAATGATAAAGCAAACACCATTTTAATTCTGCACTGCAGCAGGCTGCTGTACTGTCACTTTTTTGCTCTGTTTCCGTAGCCGCTTACAAGCTTTTTCAGCAATATGTTCCTTAATTTGGCTTCTGACTCACCATTCAATTATTTTTTTTTTTGTATTGTCACAATGTTAAGCTTTCAACATTTTCAATTTGGCACAAGTAGAACATGTTGCGTCACCCAATGAATTGCCGTGGATTGCAACACAATTTGATTGAACTGAACCTGAAAATTATGTGCAATCAAATGCAAATGGTTTGCCCGAAGCCTGATTCTTTGGATTGTGCTGTCTATAAGATGCCTGGGCAGCTATCCTTGTTAAGCCGTAGTGGTTGCTGTGACCACTGGAGTAAACACTTGTAGGCAACTAATTCCCCTGATACTGAACCTGATAGTTGGAACAGAAAAGGCATGGGTTTTCCGAATATGTTATTTTTCAGTATTTGAATGTTTGGAGCCAGGAGAAGCAGCAACGGGCCTATGGCAGTAAACCTTTAAGCGCCGTATTTTAGATGATTGCACTCTTACATACAATAGGCGAATATAGTGTCATCAGTTAACCTAACAAAATGTTATTCAACTATTAAGTGCTACTACCATGCCGCCCTATGGTAGCGAAGAATATTTTTTAAAAGAAAGATCACATAACACATTCTAATTGACTTACAAAGACCAGGCTATGAGTAATCACACAACACTGGCTTCTTCAGGTTCACTTCCCAAAAGTTTCTCAAAGTAGATAAATGACTTCCTCTGAGTCAATGCTGAGCCAAGACTTATGTTAACTCTTCTTGTTTAACAAGTCAGGGTTTTACATACATAGCATCATCCAGTTTTTTGTGTTCAACAGGCTGAATCAGCCAGAACAAAATGTGTCTGGAGATTTTAATTGTACACCATAAACACAAATAATAATACAAGAAAATAGTGCTTAGTTTAGAATTGTTGTGGGGTACAAACATTTTGGGTTATATTTTCATCATATTTTATAGCTAAATTCAGAACACATCAAAGCATATCCTCTTCCCAGTTGTAGCTCACTTTTAAAACTGCTGTTCCAACAAAGAAAGGAAGACATGCTGGTGCCTAAGGCTATTGATAAGTTTATAACCTGGGCATCTAGGACAACAAGTACTTAAATTGGTTTACAGCCTTTGAAAGGAAGACATGCCAGTAGGTATTAAGCAACAACGGAAAAGTTTTATTGTTTGGGAAAACGGACAGTGAATTAATCCAATCACATCTTGCAAAACCCCCTGGTAGAATTTTATTATAAATATGCCTCATCTGAAGAGCGACATAAGAAGGAGGAAGAAGAAGGGAACAGAACGGAGAGGGCGCTGGCAATGTTTCCATCTGATTGTCAGAAAAGCATCTCATGAACAACTAGGAGTGTTAAGATCACAAGCCGCCTGCGACATTCATCCTTGTCATCTTTACATTTTTGTAAGCTTTTTCTAAAAACTACATAGATCCAGACTTTACTATCAGTCCTATTTTCTATTATTCTTTGTTCTACTGGTATTATTGTTCCTGTAATAAATACCACGCTGCTTAAAAAATTCTCTGCTTTCTCTTCATGTCCAGAGTGATTGAAGTAATAAGATAGATATCTTTCAGCACCTGTTTCAGCCAGAGATTTGCCATATGCTCCATGCTGCGAGGTTTATTAAAGCCAAGGGTGTGAGCTCCACCCAAAAGGAGATGGCTATCGATCAGGAGATGGCTATCGAAAATGAAAGTGAGGTACCAGCCTTGGCCTATCAATCAACTGGTGATCGTGATGCTTAACACATTCATGTAGCTGAAACGCTTACAGCAGTGTTTGCCTATGAGGACCACCACTTATGACGACAAGAGGTACAAACCATATTGCGTCCACCTGCCACCGTTGCCCACCTGCTATGCGAAGGCTGAGAGGTAGTCGGCCCGCCGTGCATTCCTGCTTGCCATCAAGCCACCATTGTTGCCAGAGATGCCAAACAGGTGCCTACAGCAGCCACAGCACGCAGTAACAGATGATTTATGTTGATCTATGTGAGACACCAGTGCATTGTGTGCGTTTTGGAAAAAATATTCAGCCCTCAAAGAGTTAAAATAAAGCTGAATTACAACAATTCTGCAAAGATGAGTGGGCCAAAATTCCTCCAGAGCGCTGGAAAAGACTCATTGCAAGTTATCGCAAACGCTTGATTGCAGTTATTGCTGCTAAGGGTGGCCCAACCAGTTATTAGGTTCAGGGGCAATTACTTTTCACACAGGGCCATGTAGGTTTGGATTTTTTTTCTCCCTAAGTAATAAAAACCATCATTTAAAAACTGCATTTTGTGTTTACTTGTGTTATATTTGACTAATGGTTAAATGTGTTTGATGATCAGAAACATTTTGTGTGACAAACATGCAAAAGAATAAGAAATCAGGAAGGGGGCAAATAGATAGATAGATACAGTGGTGTGAAAAACTATCTATCTATCTATCTATCTATCCATCCATCCATCCATCCATCCATCCAAGGATGCGCATGCAGGGCCTCTTTATAGTGGAATTTTATAAAGGTGGTGTAAAATGTGATGTGCCTACTTCAGATCATCAGTGATGGTGACTCTAATACATTTATCACTACTAACACTGTCCGTATCATCCACATTTACGGAGATCAGAGTGTGGTCTTCCTTTTCCTTATTAAAATCCCTAATCAGCTCATTGGCTGTATTGACATTAACTAAAAGATTCTAGTCCTGAAAGCACTGTATCATAAAGTAAACCTCATCTGTGTAAGCCACCTCATCATCAGGATGGTGTCATCTACACCTTTACTGATGGGGTAAGAAACACCAAAATAGTCCTAGCACTCCTGTTCTGTGGTGCATCTATCTGGAGGATCAGTGATGCTGCCTATCTTTACTGTACATGCTAGAATCTGCCGTTTGAGTGGTACTCTTTAGTCTACATAGCTTCTTTGAAAACAGATTACTGCAGTCTAAAAAATGACTAATGGACACTTGTCTTGCATTTTGGCAGTTGGATCTTGGTGTAGGGATGCTGTGCAGCTTTATTATCTGGTTAATGTCATTACTGAAAGGAAAAAAAATGAATGCTGCTCAATATCAGAATGTTCTAGGACAGAATGGCAGTCCATCTGCCTCTCAGCTGACATCAAAAAAGAAGTGGGTCATGCAGCAAGACAGTGTTGTCATCATTAAAAGCAAGTGAACGTAGAAAAATAGGAGAACATACAAGTCCACTGTTAGTATAAAGTGCACGGTTCATGGTGTATGATGATTATGCCACCCTGTCTCTAACAACATACAGCACTTTATTTACCTCTGCTGTATGCTTGAGCAGACCACTGGTCCAAGGGACCCTCTGCAGCTCTATTCTCTTCTGTTCCAGTTCCATTATAAAGCAGATCTGTATTGTTTTATGGAATTTTCCAAAGCCAAACCTAACAATTGCTGTAAAGCATTTATGTCAGCAGGCGTCTTGTTTCACTGACAGCCCCAAAGTAAACATCTATAGAACAAATACCCATTTTACAAATCTGAACAAAGATCAGCACTAAACTGAGTTGTAGACACGGCTTGTTGTGCTATTTAGGTTTTTTTTTCTTTTTTTCCAAGGGACAATGCTATTGATTTAAGATCAGACAAAGCAAACATAAAAAATACTATACAAAAAAAAATACTAAATTAAAAAATAAATTATGCAAAGGCTTTAAAAATTTCCAGTCAATATGTTTCAAAAATCAGCTTTCAGATTACAGAATTATCAGTAAAAAACCCGAGGTACAGTAGGTATATTTATTAGATATTATTTTGATAAGCCTGAATAAATACTGCTATTTGTTCTTCTAGCTCAGGGTGGGCCCTACTAGACCGCAGTTCTAACCAAGAAATGAATTTATAAAAGGGAAGTGTAACACCATTTTCAAACCTCTGGGGTATCTCTAACACAACTAGTATGGCTAGATTAAAACATTCAGTTTAAAGAAAAGACCTATTTTTTCTTTAAAATGACCATTATAATTTAGCCATATTCGCAATGCTTATTTTTGTGTTTGAGATACTCCATGGGTTTGAAAATAGTGTCACATTTCCCTGTTACTGTTAAGTTTTTTTCTGAGTAAATGTAGATTCCAATATTCCTGACAGTTGTAGTTTCAACCAAGAAATTCTCAAAAAGAAATGAATGCTTTGAAATAAAAGAACCTCACATATCTATTCTGTTATTATATTTGCTGTGTTGTGCCTTTCTGGGAGAAATAACAAAAATAAAATAGACAGGGGATGACTAGAAGCCCCCAACCCATCACCTTTTTAGTTCCATTTGCGTATAATGAGAAAAGCACCTACTGTGATAGCCATGTTTGTCTATCTGTCTGTCCTCATGAAACACCTCAGCTCCCAGTGGACCAGTTTTGTAGAACCTACTTATTCTTAAAGGAAATTTGTCAGGACAGTTCAGTGTCCATTGAGCTATATTGAAAACAACACAATATGCTCATTTTTAAAATCACTAAATCTCACACTGAGAAGCTTGAGAGGAAGTTCTCTGTGCATCTTTAACTAGAAATGAGTTTACTGTTTCAATTCTACTGTCAGAGTTGTTACTTCACCTTATATATTTTTTACGCTTTTTTATTTTCTTTAATTTGTTTGACAGACACTCCTGATGGAAAAATTGTGAAACATCAGCAGTTGTGTGCAATGAGGCAAATACAACTTGGGGATGGAAAGAAAGAAAGAAAGAAAGAAAGAGGGGGAAATTTGGCTTTTTACAAAAGCTCTCTATATAAATAAATACATATATAGATTGATTAATAAATACTAGGGGGCTTCGCTCGCCAACCCCACGGCCTGCGCTACGTACCAGCTACCTTGCATCTCTGCCGCTCGCATATGTAGATTTCACACTACTTTTCCCTGATGGCAACACAAATTAGACGATCTACAAGTCTCCGACTTAAAGTTTACATCCGAACAATATATTTGATTTCTTTTCGCTGTTCCGTTATTTCACCAAGTAATAATTTCCGTTTGTTTGCGCTAATGTGATCTTTACTATAATATTTTGAGACTTTCGAATTTTCGTACTTCCATTATCTCTAACCTGCTCTGCATGTGTATCGCGCCAATGTTTTTGAATTCTTTACGATGTTCTACTTTGTCATCTACTCTGTGTCTTTTATTTCCGGCCCTGGTCCTTGGTTAAATCTCTTGGCACAAAGTCTTATCTCGCAGGACTTTAAAGAATCTCTATGAAAAAATCACATTTCATCCCAGGCTAAAAAGTCTTGTCTCGTCTCGTCTTGTCTCATCCCAGGATTTTTTTATATAATAGAGAGATATATATATCTATATATATATAGAAAATCCAATGTCTGTCTGTCTGTCTGTTTAACAGATCAGGTTTTTTTCTATAAATTGCTTGAACATTCCGGTTGATTTTGTGACTTCTCTCATCGCGCTAAGTATCATAGTTCACTTGCAGGAGCAATATATTCGTGCAAATACGAGACAGGGGCTGCATGCCGAGGGGAGGGGGAAGCGTGACGTAAGGAGTGGGGAGCCGGGTGGGGCCCTCCTTACTCACGCGCCAGCCTCTGTTCGAATTGGCCTACCTCTCGCCATGTTTTGGAACATACCTTGGCTTCACTTAGCTAGCGATACCTGTTTGCTTATTGACTTTTAAAATTTGTCCTGTTACATTACTATGCCGTGCAGGACATCTAGTATATATATATAATAGTATAAAATATAATAGTATAGTATATACACAATAACAGTCCACAGACATCATAAAGGTTTGGGGCAGCCACTTGTATTTTATGCCCTGGCTGCAAATGGGTAATTTTGGTAAAGTTGTTCACAGGTTTGAGTCCAAAACGGAACTGATTTGAGAGTGAAAATATGGCGGCTTTAAAGGTGGGGACAGGAAGTGACATAATTCATAGCGTCGGAAATGGAAGTGTCATCTTCGGTGGGGGGGACCAGAAGTGACGTCATCGATTGCGCCGGTATGGAAGTGATGTCATCAATAGCACCGGTACTGGAAGTGATGTCATCGATTGCGCCGGTATGGAAGTGATGTCATCAATAGCACCGGTACTGGAAGTGATGTCATCGATTGCGCCTGGACCTATTGGGATTTACAGTTGATGATCTGCAGAGGATTGTCAACATATGTTATTCTTCTCTAACATTTCAGTAGATTGAATAGAAAAGGTCCCTCTTAACATGCTAAATCCCAGGCTGAATAAATTATCCTGGTGGACCTTGGTGGCTGCAAGTAATCTAATTGTAAGAAGGAAAATTGAGTAGTGAGAAAAGTGCTATATAAATATAAATAATTATTATTTTTATTAAATCTGTAAATTAACTACTTGGACTCCTGAGAGTCTTTTATAACAGCACATTTCTAATGAGCATAAGCTGTTGTTTAATGGTAGAATATTAATTTAATATCTGACCTTAATAATATTCTTATGCCAGTGGTTCTGTTTTATAGCTCAAACTGAGCAGGTAATATATTTATTTAATACAAATGTATGCTAACATTTTGAAGAAAACAAACATACACTCAACCTACCCATCTTTAAAACTAGGGGGCTTTGGCCCCTGCTCACTTCACTCTCCAAACACTCGTACCTGCACTATGTGCTAGCCTCTTTGCAGTACTGTTGCTTGTGTATGGGGATGCAATGTACAATTTAAACATTTTTATTTTCATGTGAATTGTTACATATGCATAATAAAACCCTAAATACAAAGAGGACTGTTTGACTTATGTTAGGTAGATTGCCCAGAGGGGACTGGGCGGTCTGTTGGTCTGGAACCCCTACAGATTTTATTTTTTTCCTCCAGCCTTTGGAGTTTTTTGTTTTTCTGTCCACCCTGGCCATCGGACTTTACTCTTATTCTATGTTAATTAATGTTGACTTATGTTTATTTTTTATTGTGTCTTATATTTTTCTATTCATTTTGTAAAACACTTTGAGCTACATTTTTTTGTATGAATATGTGCTATATAAATAAATGTTGATTGATTGAGAGAGAACGTCTGTGCAGCTTGCCACCCCCTGGTCTGGCGTGGTACTACTATTATTCAGGCCCTTTAGCTGCCTCCCAATCTCACGTGTGTGACAATATATAGATACACACACACTGTGGTCTGGGCACACACCACAAATATGGAAGAAAATGTAAAAAGGAACAAAACTTTGGAGCACTACACCGGCATATTGCTGTTAGTATGAAGGAACCCCCAATAGCATTTCTCGTCACACTTCTGCAGAATGGGGTGAAGTCAGGTATAGGCGGGGTGACATTGCCGAGTATTACCACATAAGGAAGGCACAACATTAGATGTGCATGTATTTTTTCAATTTGCTAATAATAATGTTCTTTATTTATACAATATAATAATATTGTTTTTTTTTTTATACTCACCAGAGTGCAGTGGTAGCTTGCGTTACCTGCTAACAGTCTGAATCTGCCCCATCCTGTGCTCATCTCTGTGGCTGTGTGCTGCCTGACGTGAATGTCACTCACACCATCTCCCTCCTCCTGCTTCTTGAAATCAATGCAGGTAAGTGATATTATTGTTAAAACAAAGTAAAAAATGAAAGCAAATGAATTTAAGTATAGATCTTTGAAAGATGACTCTTTATGCTACAGTGACTCAATATGAGTTCTGTTACACTCAAAACAACCCACTAATTTAATAATGTTTAACAAAATTTGTTAATTTAATTTAAAAATTTTTTAACAATCTACTAATTTTAGGATTTGATGCTAATGTAAAGTCAAGGTTTTAGCCTTGAATATATGAACTTTGAATCACCTTTGTAACATTATTTGGTGATGCCCTTTAAATTGGTGTTCTGCTTCAATATTTTTCATACTGAAGACTGCCAAGGATGGAGTAGCTGATGTAGCATGTTCAACAGTAAGCAGCTCAAGTGAACTAATAATATTAGTCCCTGGTAAAAAATACAAATATTGTATGCAGAAAAGTACTTAGTTACATTGTACGTCTGATACACCTGCTTAACCAGTGGCACTATAACTGAGGCCCATTGATCCGGCAATACTGCTAGTAGTTGTAATAACTAGCTGATTACCCAGTGGCTTTGCTCATTGAGTGCAAGGGAAAAAAATAAAATGTATATAAATTATTAAACAGTAAAACATTAACATGTAAGATGTAAAGATACATTGAGCAGTACTGGAGTACTTTCAGGTAAAGTACATTTTAAAGGCGCTATAACACAACAGGTAAGTAGCACTAACAGCAGCTTAAATGTATTTGGATCATCTCTCGGTAGCAGATCCCTTGTGAAAGGCGCTACACGACCGCTGTGGTATAGAAATTACATTTTCTATGTGATCCTCCAAATTTCTGCCTGACAGCCTTTCACTACGTGCCTGTGATTTAAGAAAAAAAATTATTCTGAGAAATGTGGACTCTGCCCTTCTGTGCTTAACGGGCAGAAGGTCCAAACAATTCCCAAGTCCAATACTTTACATGAAGAGTTCGGTACATCATCTTAGATGTAAATCCTCTATCTTCTTAAAATAATTCATCACAAAAGCAATCTTGAATGTAGCGGGGTTTTAGTGACCCAAACTCACCTTAAGGGACAATAAGTAGTCATGCAGCACAATTTACAAAGAGAGTTTTGCTTCGATGGCTCCGATTACACTCATTCGCAAAGATTTCCACTCTCCCAGGAGCCGACGGGGCACTCGAAGTGTCACAAACAGTGCGAGGAGAGAGGACGCCGCCCGAAACTGTGAAGTTCTTGACCCAGCGGAGCAGCCCCACATTCTGCACCTCCTAGCGTCCACTTTGTTCTTACGACCCCTCGCCGCTGAAGGTGGTCTCGTTTTCACATTATTTACAGCTCGGCAAAGTTAAAAAGTAGAAAGACGCAAAGATGTTTTCCTCATCTCTTCTACTATCAAGTACTGGCAATTAAAAAAAAAAAGTTACAATGTGGCAGTTTCCAGGACGTGGGGCGCACTTCTATGGGATTGATCGGAGTGTTTGTATTTACTTCTTTTTAATATCAGTAAAATAACTCTCACACAAATAATAATAATTCGTAAAGACGATATAAAAATGGCGTCCACAAACAAAGTGATTAGGTCTTGTATTATAATATGTTCTGTGGTCATACGTTATTTCCGTTTCAAATGCAAAAATAATTTTATATATATAGATAGTAATAAGCATAAGCTTAATATTAGTCAATGTAATAGAAGAGGAAAAAAAGAAGAAGGAAAACATAAAGAATAATATTGTACTACAGTGAGATGGAACGACTAAGACAAACAAGCCCAAAATCAGGCAGGATGTTTTAACAACGAATGCTCCAAGAATTGTTCTTAATTAGCATCCTGTGCCTACTGGGATAGGCTCCAGATTCCCCACCACCCAGTTCAGGATAAAACAGCATTAGAAATTTGATGGATGGATTATCCATGTCCATACTTCCAGATGAATCACCTTCCTACTGGTATAGCTACCACACCATACTGCCTAAATCTGTCACTATTACTTTCTCAAAGTGAACTGCAGCGTGCCATTTGGTTTAATGGTTTGACATTAAAAGAAGACTTTTGTTGGAACAAAAGTGTGCAGCCACCAGAGGTCTTTAGGACCAGGATTGCCCTCCCTTACTGAAGATGATTTTCAAAGAAAATGTGAGATTTAGTTAAGCTCTTTGTTTCTTGAAGCTTGTTAATTATTTTTCATTTGTTTTTTTAAATTGTCTATGTGGAGTTTACACATTTTCCCCCTGTCTGATTTTTCTCTCACATTCCCAAAGATGTGCTGGTTAAATGGCTGTTCTCAGGTCGGCCCTGTGTGAGTGTGTTGTGAACCTTGCCCCGGACACAGACAGGCAGACACGTTAATGTCACCCACAAACACACTTTTATTTTCCATTTTCTTATTTACAGTTCCGCTCACTAATCCCCAGTACCCATCAGTCCAGGCCACTCCAATGCCTTCTCTTTCTTCTTCTCTTTTCCTCTCTATCTCTCTCTCTCTCTCTTTTCTTCTTACCGCCTCCTCCCTTCTCCAGACGTTTCCACTCTTCCACCCGACTCTTGTCAATGACTGGAGATAGGCGGCCCCTTAAATAGGAACCCGCATTAGCTCCAGTTGCTTCCCGGCAATCAGTCGTAGCCACACCCCAGTGTGGCGGAAGTGCCGGCTGCGCACCCGGAAGCGTCCGGGTGTCCCCTGTCGTCTTCCCCCCAGCACTTCCTGGTGTGGTGGAAGTGCTGGGCTCCAGGGATATTCAGGCACCGGGGTGCCGCCTAGCGGTGGCCACGGGTCCCTACAGGGCTGGGCTTCCAAGCCCTTTACCCGAGACCCCCAACATAACCAGGACGGACACCCCCTCGCGGTCTGGAGGACCACAGTGTGTATGTGTGAGTGGGACCTGCGTTGAACTGGTGGCCTGTCTAGGACTGCTGCTTGTCTTCCACCCAAAGCCGACAGGATAGGCTTCAGCTCCACATGACTCTGAGTTGGATTCAACAGGGTAGTAAGTATGCTATGCTGTATTATATCACACTTTTATAATAAGCTGAGTTTAACACTGGAGAAAATAAATAGTAGGACAAACAGGCATAAACACATAAACCTACTTGTGCACTTTGTTTCCCTCATGTTGCTGGTCCTGTAAAACTAGACTGAACTTAGCAGGCAGCATAACACGCTGTGAACTTACCAATAAGTCACATGCTGGCTCCACCTCTCATTTCTGCTGAGTAACGATTAATAATGAAAACCAAGGTACTAACTATAATTTACCATTTATAACATTATTTTTGTTATTTTCTAATAGAAATTTTCTGTGAAATCAAGACACCTTCAGTCAATTTGACATGTTTAAAGCTGGTGTGGCTATAAAACGTTCCTATTGTCCCTCAATTTTCTTCTTGTATGATATCCATCCATCCATCCATTATCCAACCCGCTATATCCTAACTACAGGGTCACGGGGGTCTACCAGAGCCAATCCCAGCCAACACAGGGCACAAGGCAGGAAAAAACCCCGGGCAGGGTGCCAGCCCACCGCAGGGTACACACACACACAGACACACACACTAGGGACAATTTTAGGATCACCAATGCACCTAAGCTGTAGTAAATGTAAATGCAAGTATATGGAGTTGCCAATTTAAGAAAAAATTTAATTGATTTTTAATTTTCTTTTCCAGAGCTATATATTGTATATATACTGTGGAGGACGGTCGGCGGCTCATCCCGGGTGGGATGCCCCTGTGATGGAAGGATGAGGGAAGACTGTTTTCCTGGTAACTGCCTCCCCCAAAACACTAGATGGCAGCTTCCCTGAGCATCCTGGATCTTGGAGTTCGGCAATACAGCTCTGTTGGATGCCATGGGTGCCACCAGGAGGTGCTATAGGGAGACAGGGGAATCCCTATTATTTATATAGCCCGGAAGACATGGGGATGGTGGCACAAGCGTACTTCTGGGCTGAAGGAAAATATATTTCTCCATCTGACCCGGAAGTGATGACAAGTCAAATGGACAGAAGGAAAGAAGCACTTCCGGGTCGAGGACTGTATAAAGGACTGATGGAGACCCAGCAGGCGAGCCGGAGTTGAGCAGGAGTGTGACGGAGCTTGCTGGGAGGTGGAGGAGAGTATTGTGTTTATTTATCATGGTGTTTAATGTCGCCAGGGTGCTTTGGAGGCACTATATCAGAAGAAGGAAGAAATGAACTTGTGTCCAGTGTGGTTGTCTGTTGGGGAAAAGGTGGGCAATAATGCCACCATGCGGCCTCTCAGTTACAATACTCAAGAGCCTCCTATTGGTCCACTTAAAATACTCACAAGTTCAGCATAAAAGAGTCAAGAGTGGACTCCCCTAAATAGAAGTGGAGAAGATAAAAAATAATCACTGTGATTGTATCAAAGAGGATAAAAGAATATTATGTGACGAAGAAGCCTGTAAAAGGTAGTTGTGCAGAATGAAAAACAGTCGGCAATAAACTTGTGGCAGTTGTATTCAGCATTTTGGGGTATGAGATACCCCCCATATATATACAGTATATATATATATATATATATATATATATATATATATATATACAGTATATATATATATATATATACAGTATATATATATATATATATATATATATATATATGTGTATATATATATGTGTATATATTTATATATATATATATATATATATGTATATATATATATTTATTTATATATGTATGTATATATATATATATATATATATATATATTTATATTTATATATATTGTGAAGAAAACACAAGGGTTGGGGATTCCATCCCTGTATACTGTAGATCAAAATTGCCAAAACAGCAGTCAGTCAACAAGCAGTGTATAACAGTCAAATAACTGAGATGAAGCACATTTTATGAGGTGTGAACGGAAATAGGAAAGCTGGGAAAGGAGGTGCTGAGGATCTTGGGATGGAGTGACGTAATCAAAGCAGGACCGGAGGAGATTAAGGAACCCGGAAGCAGCTGAGACTTCTGGTTAGGGTATTGGAGACAAATTCACGGCGGTGTTTTCTCGTCTTTCCTGTTGAAATTCAGAGAGAGCGGTTAGCTCACTGTTGCCATCCACTGCCTTGCGGTTTCACGCTGCTCATCGTGTCCTTTAGCTACTCCCTAATCGCTTGTGTGTGACATATATATATATATATATATATATATATATATATATATATATACTGTATATATATATATATATATATATATATATAAAGTCGACGTGTGGAAGGTTGTGTGTCTGTCCAACCCGGAAGTTAGGGGTGGAATCGGGATTAGGGCTCCATCTCAGAGGAAGCAGAAAATTTGTGTAGTTGCTAATAACACAAGTGAGGTGAGCACGTCGGTTAAACGAATCCGCCTAAGCGAGAGATGCCCAGAGTAGCTCCTTTCAATTCTTTCAATTACCTGACATCTCTGCATTTCTGTTTTTTTTCTGACGATTTCAATAGTTTCTAGAACCCTGGGCTTTTTTACAGCATGGGTTTACTCAGCTTGTACGTACTGTATATATCCTGTTATAGTAAATATTGAAGTACCAAAATTTTCAGAATAACAAATACTATTTGTGGGCGCGGACAAATGTTCATATAACCTCATGTTAAACAGATTTCATTTTAAAAAATGTACATTTCAGTATAAGAAAACTTTTTTTTACCATTCATGGCCACCGGCAAGTCTCGGGGACCCCACAACAGGTTGTCTCAAAGAAAGCGACAGTCCGTTGCAAAATTTCCAGTCTTGTTGAGAGTGTAGGCACGACATCATATAGTATAGAGTCAGTACTCCACCTAGCCTCCGCATGGGTAGTTGTGTCATGTGCGGATACTGTAAGTTTCATAGGGCTTCTCAGAGTTTTCTTTGAGGTTTACCAAAAGAATGAGAAACAGAGTCAGTTTACACCAAAATAAAATTTCACCAAAAAAAAAAGTTGATTTCGAAATGAAGAAAAATGACGTGGTGAAAGCATTCGTAATCACGCATTCCAGTGTCAATAAAGTCATATTACAACACATAACAATAAAAGTGTCCTCTAGAGCTAATTCAGCCCAAACACAGTTCTTTAAATGAGAACAAATGTATGGCTATTCCACAGCTTTTTCTCATCTTGTTAATGAGGGGGAAGACCCTCTGTGGTTTAGTATGCCTGATACAGTTCAGGATGCAGTTCCTTTCCCACCAGGTGCTGTATTTCAGGATAGGCTGCTTTTATTGGGCACTGCAGCCAGCTGCTCAGAAGATGTGGTGAACCCTCTGGCAGTGACCGACTTTGACATTCCTATTGACTTCACTGGGCATGGTTTCCTCCAGATGTTTTTGGACCTTCCTTCTGAAGAGAGAAGAACATACTGTGAGGAATTTTATGGTTCCTTCTCCTTTCCCTTTGGAATTCGCTGTTGTCCCAGCACTTGCATTCTAAGGGTGACAATAGATATGAATGGCACTATATAATTGATAATTAATTGGTGCGTTATTTATCCCCGGAAGGGAAATTCTCTTATTCCAGCAGTAAAATATAATATAAAATCAAGCAGTAAAACCAGGAGGAGACCATTACAAAAAAAGTGCAGTACAGTTAAGTGTGAGGCCAAGAACTGTGCACACATACAATTCAAATTTTCCAAACCTGCTTTTTCCAGTGCAGAATTGCAGAATTGACACAAAAAAAGAGCCTGCCTGGGTGTACACGATGTAAGGCAGGAAAACAAAACCAGAATTGGACAACAATGTCTCAAAATGCAGACTCACTCTCACACTGGATTAATGGAGGCAACACATGTGTCTGCAGGGTGAGGGAGGAAACTGGAGACATGGAGAGAATGTGCAACTCCTTAATAACAGTGCATGAGTTGGCAAACTGAATCCAGAGGCCTTGAGGTATGAGTCAGCAGTACAAACTACAGTGACACTGTGCCAGCAGGCGATCACTCAAATCCATTCATCTTTACTACAGTATATATATATAAAATGTCGCTAGGAGTCTGAGCCTTCATATTTTCAGATATTCTATTGGGTGTTCTCTTTTACGTCTGTGGTAGGGTTTTCACCTTGTTGACTGCTGGAACTGCATCCATACCATTGATGTAGCCAAGATATTTATATAGTAGATAGATTTATAGGGCAGCTGTCTGGTGTGTTAGTTATTGATATAGTTGTGCAGTTCCAGAAATCTCTGCCTGCATGGACTCTAAAAAATATCTACAGAAGAGAGAGTCACATCTGAAACCCAACCACTGCACACTCGGACCTCAATGCACATAAACATATTCCTACACATAATCATTATTTACGTCTCAACAAAACACCAGTAAAATAATTCATGACGACATAAGGATTGGTAACTACATTCATTGGAGTTCCTCAAATTTCCTATTAACATTTTAATATTTGTAGGCCTTTAAATAGATAAGTTAGCACTTTACGTGTCCCAAGGGAGAAATGCTCAATAAATCTTCTTTTGTCTTCCCTCTTTAGGGGTCACCACAGTGGATCATCTTCTTCCATATCTTTCTGTTCTTGTCATCTTGCTCTGTCACACCCATCACCTGTATGTCGTCTCTCACCACGTCCATAAACCTTCACTTAGGCCTTCCTCTTTTCCTCTTCCCTTACAACTCCATCCTTAACATCCTTCTCCCAATATACTCAGCATCTCCCCTCTGCACATATGCAAACCAACGTAATCTCGCCTCTCTGACTTTGTCTAACAACTGTCCAACCTGAGTTGACCCTCTAACGTCCTCATTTGTAATCCTGTCCATCCACGCCACACTCGTGCAAATCTGTGGCAACCCCTAACAGGAGCAGTTGGACAAAGACGAAGAAGAAGAAGACAAATAAGAAGAAGTAGTAAATCAGTGGTAACCTTTTACTTTACAGTCTAGCAGCATTTCCACTTGCCTTCATGCCCCTGTGCACTGTGTTGTTTCTGTTTTGATAGAATGCTATCTCACACCTACAAAAACACATAATCTCTCTTTTTATAGGACTTAATGTATTTATTTTATGCCTTTGTTGGGGCAGATAACGCTGCTGGGTTTGAATCTCATGCCCAGATGTCGTCCATGTGGACTTTGCACCTCCAGACAGAAATCGTTTGCAGCGAGTGCAGAATGCAGCTGCTAGAATCCTAACTAGGAAAAGAAAATCCGAACACATCTCTCCAGTTTTGATGTCACTACACTGGTTGCCTGTGTCATTCAGGATTGACTTTAAAATTCTGCTTATGGTTTATAAAGCCTTAAATAATCTCGCTCCAGCTTATATATCAGAATGTCTGACACCTTATATTCCAAATCGTAACCTTAGATCTTCAAATGAGTGTCTCCTTAGAATTCCAAGAACAAAGCTTAAAAGAAGTGGTGAGGCGGGCGGCCTTCTGCTGTTATGCACCTAAAATCTGGAATAGCCTGCCAATAGGAATTCACCAGGCTGATACAGTGGAGCACTTTAAAACACTGCTGAAAACACATTACTTTAACACGGCCTTCTCATAACTTCACTTTAACTTAATCCTGATACTCTGTATGTTCAATTCATCATAATAACTATTCATGGTGGCTCTAAAATCCATACTGACCCCTACTCTCAACTCTGTTTCTTTTTCTGGTTTCTTTGTGGTGGTGGCCTGCGCCACTTCCACCTACTCAAAGCTTCATGATGCTCCAACAATGATGGACGGATTAAAAGCCAGAAGTCTACGTGACCATCATCATCATCAAGTCCTTGCGTGAGAACCCTAAATCCAAAGAGGACTGTTTCATTTATGTTAGGTAGATTGCCCAGAGGGGACTGGGTGGTCTCATGGTCTGGATTCCCTGCAGATTTTATTTTTTTTTCTCCAGCCGTCTGGAATTTTTTTTGTTTATTCTGTCCACCCTGGCCATCGGACCTTACTCTTATTCTATGTTGATTAATTTTATTTTTCTTACTGTGTCTTTTATTTTTCTATTCTTTATTATGTGAAGCACTTTGAACTACTTTTTGTATGAAAATGTGCTATAGAAATAAATGTTGTTGTTGTTGATATGTCTGTCTGGGTTTATCTTTCTCTTTCCTAAAGATGTACAGGTTAGATGAATTGATAGTTTTAAATTGGCAGAGTCTGTGTGTGTGTGTGTGTGCCAATGTCCAGAGTTGTTTCATATTTTTTGTCCAGTGCTGCTAGCATAAGCTTTGGACAGTGTGACCCCGAAATTGGATACACTGGATTTGAGATTTTATGTTATTTTATGCCTTGTGATGTCCAGTCAGCCTGTCCAGTATTAGTTCCCATCTTGCTCCACATGTTCGCCTGTTGAAATGAGCAGACTGATATTTATGGACAACCTGTTACTGTAAATCTGACTACTGACTCTTGCCGTGTTTCAGTGTTGCTGCTTGCTTTTTGAAGTGACTTATGATGCCTGGTTTCAAATCCCAGCCCTCCTGTCTTTGAGGGTTTTTTTTTTATGTTCTCCCTATATCCACAACCCACAGACGTGAAGGATACGTTAATTGTAGACTGTACAACAACAACGGACATTCATTTCTTGTATAGCCCAAAATCACACAAAGAAAGCATCAATGGGCTTTAACAAGCCCAGTTTTTTTGTTAGCCCCCCAGCTTTGACTCCCTAAATAGGCAAGAAACAACTCCCCTCACCACAAAAAAAAAAAAAAATGAAAGAAAGGCAATTCAGAGAGATACCCGGTTTTAGGTAGGTTAGACATGCAATAGGTGTCAAAAAATGGGGAAAATACACAAATAAGCCCCTTCACAGAGCTAGAGGACTGATCTGACATGATCACCTCAGAAATACAATACAACAGTGCAAAATGCAAGAACAGTTCACACCACTCACTGAATGTAGAACTGTCATATGTGATGATACAGGCTTGATTCAAATACATCCAAACCAAAATAGAAACAAATTAACATAAATGAAAAACAACAAAATCTGCCCATTTGCTGATTGTAGAACCACTGCCAGACTGCAGAAAAGGAGTAGACAAGCCAGACACAGTCAGAGTCCTGGGGACCTCAGCCAACAGGTCGCCTTCACCCTACTGGCCATTCTACCGCTGGGTCAGTGCTGGGCCGGCCAATCCTTCTACCTGATGATTCCTCCTCCTTTATCTTGGCAGTAGGGCAGTGGCATCAAGTGCCCCATGAGAATACCAAGAAGAGAAACAGAATAAGGGAGAGTAAGTAACAATTTATAAATACAGTACAGTAATCCCTCGCTATATCGCGCTTCAACTTTCGCGGCTTCACTCTATCGCGGATTTTAAATGTAAGCACATCTAAATATATATCACGGATTTTTAAGCTGGTTCACGCTTTCTGGACAATGGGTCTTTTAATTTAGGTTACATGCTTCCTCCGTTTGATTCCCCAGTTGATTTCATACAAGGGACGCTATTGGCGGATGGCTTAGAAGCTACCCAATCAGAGCATGTATTACATATTAACTAAAACTCCTCAATGCTATAAGATATGCTTCCCGCGCGGATCTTGTTTGCTTCTCTCTATCTTTCTCAATCTCTCTGCCTGACGGAGGAAGTGTGAGCAGAGGGGCTGTTTGCACAGAGGACATGGAGGCTCCTCTCAAAATGCCGCTTTATCGCGGTGCTTCTGTATACTTAAAAGCACGTATTGATTTTTTGATTGTTTGCTTTTCTCTCTCTCTCTTTCTCTCTCTCTGACATTCTCTGCTCCTGACGGCACTCTTTTGAAGATAAGATATGTTTGCGTTCTTTTAATTGTGAGAAAGAACTGTCATCTCTGTCTTGTCATGGAGCACAGTTTAACTTTTGACTAAAGGGTGTTATTTCATGTCTAGAGGGCTCTAATAATGTTAACAGTGTGGGAGAGTTTATAAGGGCTTAAAATGTATAAAAATAACTATACACACATATGGTTTCTACTTCGCGGATTTTCACTGGAACGCAACCCCCGCGATCGAGGAGGGATTACTGTATTGTATTACTTATATTTTAGTACTGATAACTAACAAAAAGAGATGCAGTGTGTACCGCTAATTAGCAGCTCTAGTCAGGGTATTCTAAACTGAAAATATGAGTCTACAGTCAGAATTTGAAAGCTGAGACTGAAGGGGTTGGCCGATCATTCCACAGCTCTGTGGCCATATAACTAAAAGTTCGACCTCCCACTGTTATTTTATTAACCATTGGAATCATAAGGAGGCTGGCATCTTGAGATCATACAGTGCATCCGGAAAGTATTCACAGCGCATCACTTCTTCCACATTTTGTTATCTTACAGCCTTATTCCAAAATAGATTAAATTCATTTTTTTCCTCAGAATTCTACACACAACACCCCATAATGACATCGTGAAAAAGGTTTACTTGAGGTTTTTTGCAAATTTATTAAAAATAAAAAAAACTGAGAAATCCCATGTACATAAGTATTCACAGCCTTTGCTCAATACTTTGTCGATGCACCTTTGGCAGCAATTCCAGCCTCAAGTCTTTTTGAATATGATGCCACAAGCTTGGCACACCTATCCTTGGCCAGTTTCGCCCATTCCTCTTTGCAGCACCTCTCAAGCTCCATCAGGTTGGATGAGAAGCGTCGGTGCACAGCCATTTTAAGATCTCTCCAGAGATGTTCAATCGGATTCAAGTCTGGGCTCTGGCTGGGCTACTCAAGGACATTCACAGAGTCGTCCTGAAGCCACTCCTTTGATATCTTGGCTGTGTGCTTAGGGTCGTTGTCCTGCTGAAAGATGAACCATCGCCCCAGTCTGAGGTCAAGAGCGCTCTGGAGCAGGTTTTCATCCAGGATGTCTCTGTGCATTGCTGCAGTCATCTTTCCCTTTATCCTGACTAGTCTCCCAGTTCCATCCCCACAGCATGATGCTGCCACCACCATGCTTCACTGTAGGGATGGTATTGGCCTGGTGATGAGCGGTGCCTGGTTTCCTCCAAACGTGACGCCTGACATTCACACCAAAGAGTTCAATCTTTGTCTCATCAGACCAGAGAATTTTGTTTCTCATGGTCTGAGAGTCCTTCAGGTGCCTTTAGGCAAACTCCAGGCGGGCTGCCATTTGCCTTTTCCTAAGGAGTGGCTTCCGTCTGGCCACTCTACCATACAGGCCTGATTGGTGGATTGCTGCAGAGATGATTGTCCTTCTGGAAGGTTCTCCTCTCTCCACAGAGGACCTCTGAAGCTCTGACAGAGTGACCATCAGGTTCTTGGTCACCTCCCTGACTAAGGCCCTTTTCCCCTGATCACTCAGTTTAGATGGCTGGCCAGCTCTAGGAAGAGTCCTGGTGGTTTCAAACTTCTTCCACTTACGGATGATGGAGGCCACTGTGCTCATTGGAACCTTCAAAACAGCAGAAATTCTTCTGTAATCTTCCCCAGATTTGTGCCTCGAGACAATCCTGTCTCAGAGGTCTACAGACAATTCCTTTGACCTTTGACTTCATGCTTGGTTTGTGCTCTGACATGAACTGTCAACTGTGGGACCTTCTATAGACAGGTGTGTGCCTTTCCAAATCATGTCCAATCAACTGAATTCACCTCAGGTGGACTCCAATTAAGCTGCAGAAACATCTCAAGGATGATCAGAGGAAACAGGATGCACCTGAGCTCAATTTGGAGCTTCATGGCAAAGGCTGTGAATGCTTATGTACATGTGCTTTCTCAATTTTTTTATTTTTAATAAATTTGCAAAAACCTCAAGTAAACTTTTTTCACGTTGTCATTATGGGGTGTTGTGTGTAGAATTCTGAGGAAAAAAATGAATTTAAATCATTTTGGAATAAGGTTGTAACATAACAAAATGTGGAAAAAGTGAGGCGCTGTGAATACTTTCCGGATGCACTGTATGTCATCTGGTTTATAATTAATGATAAGACCAGGTAACTAAACAGGGTGTGCGATATGGCTGACCTTTCATCCCGGCCAATACCCCCAGGCCGCCAGGTGGAGCCCTGCATGCAACATAGAGATACCCCGAGTTCCAGCAGGGCATCATGGACAGTGGAGTTTTTCATCACAGCCCTGCTGGATACCATGGGGGCCTCCAGGGGACACTGCAGGAAGGCACAGAGACTTTGGTTTCACCTACGCCCCGGAAGTACGTCCAAGTCACATGGACAGGAGGAATGATGTACTTCCGGGCTGGAGAAAAGAGCTTTTTATATCTGACCTGGATGTGATAAGGAATCATGGACTGAAGGTTTGGAAACACTTCCGGGTCAGGGACTATAAAAGGACTGTGGGAACTCCCAGAAGATAAGCGGAGCTGGGTGGAAGGGTGGCAAGGCGTCTGGGAGTGGTGGAGCGTTTATTGATTATTAGTTTAGAGAATTTATGAGTATTGTGGATAGGAGGGTGCTTTGTGTACTGTGCTGTATTAATAAAGTCGATTATTGGACTTTTACCCGGTGTCTGGCATCTTGGACAAGGGTTCAAGGGAGTGATAGCGCCACCTATCTGTCACAAGGGTCACAGCCATTTAAGGCTTTATATGCTAAAAGGAGGATTTTGAAAAATACCCTAAACTTCACCAGAAGCCAGTGTAAGGACTGAAGAACTGGAGTTACGTGTTTGTATTTCCTTTTTCTTGTAATAATTCTTGCAGCAACATTTTGGATGAACTGACAGCTGATTAAAGAATGATTTGAGCAACCTGTGAACACCCTGCCTTACAGTCCACTGTATATTAATCTGACATGAAACAGTATGCGTCATGATTGTGTATTTTCTTACATAAATTCATCCATCCATTATCCAATCCACTAAATACTAATTACAGGGTCACGTGGGGTCTGCTGGAGCCAATCCCAGCCAACACAGAGCACAAGGCAGGAAACAAACCTCGAGCATGTCGCCAGCGCACTGCAGGGCACACACACACCACACACCAAGGGACAATTTAGGATCGCCAATGCACCTAACCTGCATGTCTTTGGACTGTGGGAGGAAACCAGAAACCCACGCAGACATGGGGAGAACATGCCAACTCCATGCAGGGAGGACCTGGGAAGCAAACCTGGGTCTCCTAACAGCGAGGCAGCAGTGCTAGCACTGCACCACCATGCTGCCCTTCTTACATAAATGAATTTATTAATTTGATTAATGCATTTTATTTAATGTACTTGTTCATTTATGGTCTTGGCATGGCCTGAGTAGAGTTTACATGTTCTTCCCTGGTGAGTAGTGTCGCAGTTGGGGGCAGTATGGCTCCCTCGAACCCTCAGGTACCACGCAAGACACCAGGTAAAAGTCCAACAATTATTATTTATTATAATAATCAAGTGCACAAAGCACCACCACTCCACTATTCTCAATAAACCAACAACTACAATCATAAATCAATAATCAACAATCCTCCACTCCCAGACGCGTTGCCCTCCTACCACCTAGCTCAGCTCGCCGTCCGGGAGCTTCCTCAGTCCTTTAATATTCCCTGACCCGGAAGTGTTCCTGCCCAACAGTCCACAAGTCCTTCCGGGTCAGGGTAAATAATACTTTTCTTCACCCTGGAAGCCCGTCGCTTTTTCTGTGATGAACTTCCGGGTCATAGTGCACAAATGCATAGAAATGCATAGATAGATATGAAAGGCACTATATGATAGATAGATAGATAGATAGATAGAAATGAAAGGCACTATATGATAGATAGATAGATAGATAGATAGATGTGAAAGGCACTATATGATAGATAGATAGATAGATAGATAGATAGATAGATAGATAGATAGATTTGAAAGGCACTATATGATAGATAGATAGATTGATAGAAATGAAAGGCACTATATGATAGATAGATAGATAGATAGATAGATAGATAGATAGATAGATAGATATTTTTTTTTTATTTTTAAAATGACCTTTATTATGAACAATAACAAAAAATACAGTCATAAGACAAACAATCCCAATATTCAGGATATTAACAAAAAAGTCTGTATCAGACAACCACCACTACTCCCCCTTTACACTCCTCCTAATCCACACATTAATAAGAAAATCAGATGGTAATTCATTATAACACAAAGACCACCATTACTCCCCCTTTACACTCCTCCCACTCTGCATATTAATAGATTATTTTAATATTAAAATTAAACTTTACTTCGTGCAATGACAAAAAAAAAACAAAAAACATGAACACAGCAGTAATATGCAGTTAATAAATATGTTGCATTATTCCACTACTATTGCCCCGTGCACACTTCTTACTCCACACATAAAGAACAGAATTTCCATATTAAATAAGTAATTCATAATTTGTTCATTAACCCACTATTCCCTTATACATGCCTCCTGATCCACACATAAATAATAAATAATTGTCCATAATAAACACACAATTCATAATCAGTTTACTCCACCATCACTCCCCCTGTACTCGTCTCCTACTCCGTACATCGCTCTCCATTATACACACAGCATTGTATTCCCCAGGAGTCTCCTATTCTGAGCTTTCAATCATCCAGTATTTAAATATGTTAAAGGACATTTAAAGAAGTCACCACCCAATCGCCAGCTTGCCCTTCTCAACAGAACACAAAGCCCCCCCAAGCCCCCATAAATCACAGATGGTCTGTATGTCTCCAATGAGTTGATGGTACGTGAATTCCAACTTCAATCGGCACTTCACCAGCACTTTAAACATCAAGAGCACATCAGTGGTCTTTGAGTTTTTTTCTCTGTTCCTCCTGGTTTTGAGGATTGACAGATAGATAGATAGATAGATAGATAGATAGATAGATAGATAGATAGATAGATAGATAGATAGATAGATAGATAGATAGATATGAAAGGCACTATATGATAGATAGATTGATAGATAGATAGATAGATAGATAGATAGATAGATAGATAGATAGATAGATAGATAGATAGATAGATAGATAGATAGATATGAAAGGCACTATATGATAGATAGATAGATAGATTTGAAAGGCACTATATGATAGATAGATAGAAATGAAAGGCACTATATGATAGATAGATAGATAGATAGATAGATAGATAGATAGATAGATAGATAGATAGATATGAAAGGCACTATATGATAGACAGATAGATAGATAGATAGATAGATAGATAGATAGATAGATAGATAGATAGATAGATAGATAGATAGATAGATAGATAGATAGATAGATAGATAGATAGATAGATAGATATGAAAGGCACTATATGATAGATAGATTGATAGATAGATAGATAGATAGATAGATAGATAGATAGATAGATAGATAGATAGATATGAAAGGCACTATATGAAAGATAGATAGATAGATAGATAGATAGATAGATAGATAGATAGATAGATAGATTTGAAAGGCACTATATGATAGATAGATAGATAGATTTGAAAGGCACTATATGATAGATAGATAGAAAGATAGATAGATAGATAGATAGATAGATAGATAGATAGATAGATAGATACGCACTATATAACTGATAGATAGATAGATAGATAGATAGATAGATAGATAGATAGATAGATAGATAGATAGATATGAAAGGCACTATATGATAGATAGATAGATAGATAGATAGATAGATAGATAGATAGAAATGAAAGGCACTATATGATAGACAGATAGATAGATAGATAGATAGATAGATAGATAGATAGATAGATAGATAGATATGAAAGGCACTATATGATAGATAGATAGAAATGAAAGGCACTATATGATAGATAGATAGATAGATAGATAGATAGATAGATATGAAAGGCACTATATGATAGATAGATAGATAGATTTGAAAGGCACTATATAATAGATAGATAGATAGATTTGAAAGGCACTATATAATAGATAGATAGATAGATAGATAGATAGATAGATAGATAGATAGATAGATACGCACTATATAACTGATAGATAGATAGATAGATAGATAGATAGATAGATAGATAGATAGATAGATAGATAGATTTGAAAGGCACTATATGATAGATAGATAGATAGATAGATAGATAGATAGATAGATAGATAGATAGATAGATAGATATGAAAGGCACTATATGATAGACAGATAGATAGATAGATAGATAGATAGATAGATAGATAGATAGATAGATAGATTTGAAAGGCACTATATGATAGATAGATAGAAATGAAAGGCACTATATGATAGATAGATAGATAGATAGATAGATAGATAGATAGATAGATAGATAGATAGATAGATAGATAGATAGATAGATAGATAGATAGATAGATAGATAGATAGATAGATTTGAAAGGCACTATATGATAGATAGATAGAAATGAAAGGCACTATATGATAGATAGATAGATAGATAGATAGATAGATAGATAGATAGATAGATAGATAGATAGATACGCACTATATAACTGATAGATAGATAGATATGAAAGGCACTATATGATAGATAGATAGAAATGAAAGGCACTATATGATAGAAATGAAAGGCAGACAGATAGATAGATAGATAGATAGATAGATAGATAGATATGAAAGACACTATATGATAGATAGATAGATAGAAATGAAAGGCACTATATAGTATAGATAGATAAATAGATAGATAGATAGATAGATATGAAAGGCACTATATGATAGATAGATAGATTTGAAAGGCACTATATGATAAGTAAATGCAGTAACGCAACCCTTCTGAGATCCATGGGTGCCACCAGAGAACATCTGGAGTACTTTCAGGTTCAAGGTAAAAGGAACCACTAGATCTCACTCAAACAAGTCGGAATTGGGAAGAAGAGGGCATTACTTGTAGGAGGAAGAGGAGACTGGAGAGGAGTTTAAAGGAGAATAAAGATGTTCCTGCCCAACAGTCCACAAGTCCTTCCGGGTCGGGGTAAATAATACTTTTCTTCACCCCGGAAGCCCGTCGCTCTTCCTGTGATGAACTTCCGGGTCATAGTGCACAAATGAATCCACTGGTCTCCCGACAGAGACTCCCAGTGGTCCCCAAGGTATCCAGCAGGGCTGTGCATAAAAACGACATAGTCCATGAGGCCCTGCTGGAATTCGGGGCCCGTCCATGCTCTCGGGAGAGCTCCTCCTGGCGGCCTGGGGGTGAGGGCCGGAATATGAAGCCGGCCATCCACCACAGTAGATTTTTCCTCCAACTTTTCAAAGAAAGAAGCTACAAATCGCCCCGGCGTGAGTGAGAATACCTAATAATGAACAGAATGATTTTTGTCCTCTGTATAAATGCGTGCAATAAACATCTGCAAGTCTACATGATGTTTGAAATCAGCTTATGTGGGAATTCATTAAAAGCACAGCGTCTCCTTTCATCAGGCTTCAGAGTTATTAATAGATCCCTGTGAAAATGGAGGACAGCTAGTATGTGATAAACTGTAAATAAGAACTAAAAAAAAATGACTTAAATAACAATGTTAGAGAGTTTGCAATTGGGCATCATGTACAGTAATTCTAGACACTTTCCTTATTCAACACGTTGATGGACTGTGAAGAGAAGCTCACTGAACTGGACGTTAGGCAGGGATAGCACCTACCTGATTGGAGCACAGAAAAGAGGCCATTTCTGGGGAGGGCGGATGTCACGGACAATCATAATATATCATGAAGAAGGTACTCGTGACAATCATGAAGAAAGTGTTTTTAGGTCCTTCAGGAAATGCATAAAAGATGTTGCTGTCATTTCTGTTCAAGTAGAGCAGAGTCTGGAGTAAACCATGCAAGATAATGAATGTATGCAGGAGGTGCCTTTCTATCCTTCATTGAACGTTTCAGTGTATCTATCCATTTTCTAAATCTCTTGTCCATTTTTGAATCTCAATCCCTGTTGGAGGTGACTTCTTGACTTGCAACAGCCTCTGGGTATAAGAAAATGGATTGATGAGTGAAGGTTAGGTGTTCTAAAAAACAGAACTGGACATGTCAACCACTAACTGACAGACAGAGTAGTACAGTATATAACCTAACACCCTAAAACCCACTTCATCGACTTTAGGGTAACGGGTGCTGGAGCTTATCTTGGAAACACTCAACAGCAAAGAAACCAACCCTGGATTGGTGGTGAGGTGCACCATCTTTTCATCCACTCCCTGAATAGTGACCGGACATAGAGGTGCATTGGTGCTGGTCAGAAAAGAGCTGCACACCAGAGATCAGGATCTTAAAGTTCCTGGTTTGGGACTGGGGGAAAACCCGTATGGCCAGTAATTTTATTATAAAAGAATTTTACACCTTTAAATATGTCACATGTAATACAGTGAAATGATTGTTTTGAACACAGAAGGGCTGGTGGAAAATGAACCCACCTGGTCCTCATTCATCACTTTATTTCCTAAATTATTAAGCCAGCACTTCAGTTCTTAAAATTCCCCTTTCATTACGCGCCAGTAGTAATGTGAATCATACCTGGGTATCAAGTTACAAGGATACTTTTGTTTCTTTACATTGATGGTCACAGGGGACATATTAGTCATGTCAGCTATGGTGGCAGCCTGCTATGACAAAGGGGGAAATACACTCACATTGTGCAGAAGAAGCCAAAAGAGATGATGTTGCTAAATGTGTCACCAAATGATTCACCTTCTACGGAATTTATTAGACGCCCACCTCCTTATTTCAGTACCTTTCATATCTCAGCAACATATCACTTCACCCACTGAAAAACACAAAATGAGAGAAAGAAGACTTTCTGCTTTTCTGATAAAAATACAGTCACGATTTTGCAATTTATAGGTTATGTTTTGTCCAATTTATAAATTGGTAACATTTTTCAGTTCTATGTATTTTACTATTTATTTTTAAAACTCTTCATATGCATTTATAGGTTTATAGGATCATTATTGCTATTTGAGGCAGGAATTAAGTGATTCATTTTGTTTTGAACCCTCATGTCATTTGTAAGTGTCTTGAGATGACGTTTACTATGAAGGGAACTACAATACATAAAACAGAGCTTGATTTTAATGTCCATTAAAGAACTGTATTTTATACTAGCAGGGGTACCTGCACTGGTCAGGGGTGGAGTAAAGTAGAGCAGAAGTCACTAAATGTGTTCCCAGGGGGAGAAATAGTGGCTCCAAATCAAAATCTTATATACTATATGATAGATAGATAGAAATGAAAGGCACTATATAGTATAGATAGATAGATTTGAAAGGCACTATATGATAGATAGATAGATAGATAGATAGATAGATAGATAGATAGATAGATTTGAAAGGCACTATATGATAGATAGATAGATAGATAGATAGATAGATAGATAGATAGATAGATAGATAGATAGACAGATAGATTTGAAAGGTACTATATGATAGATAGATAGATAGATAGAAATGAAAGGCACTGTTATGGTGTATAAAATCTGCATTTTATTCTGTATTATATTTTGCTCAAACCCAACAAGATGAATCCAGATGTAGGAGGCATTATAATAAAAGACATATCCTCTTTTGAATACCTCATTGATATAACAGTTAAAGCCTGAGGAAGAAAGCCTCAGGCTATTGATTACTTTACGATTGAACATCTGGGACATCAAGGGGGTTTACAGCCCAAGAAAGGAAGCATGACCTGATATTTCAGGTTCTTTATTACTTTACGGATGGACATCTGGGACATCAAGGGATTTACAACCTGAGAAAGGAAGAACTGATGCAATCTCAAAGAACTTTATTACCTGGGGAGCAAAATTCATCCATCATATTGACAGCCAGCCAATCAGGTGCATGGAACATTCATGTGCTGTGAAACCACGGTATGGAACTTTATCATAAATATGCCTCATTTTAAGCAACGTCAGAAGCAGAAAGAGAAGAGAAACACTGACGACGGAAGAGCCACGTCAGAGAATACAACAAAGACACGTGTAACCAGTTTTCATCCGATCGTCAGCTAACAGCATTCTCATGAACATCGTTTGCTAAATCAACCGCCTGGGACTTTCATCCTTGACATCACTGATTCCTTTCAGTAAGCTTTTTAAAGACTATTTTATCCAGACTTTACTATCGAACTTATTTTCTATTACTTATTAGTTACTTTTTAAATAAAAAGTAACTTGTTTTCATCTTTCTATACTTTGTCTTAATATCTAGAGTGATTGAAGTAATAAGGTAGATTTCTAAGAGCACCTGAAGCAGCTAGAGATTTTGCCATTTAGCTCTACGCTGGGGGTTTTAAGGCTGAGAGCGAGGGCGCCGCTCGAAAGTTAGGGACAATGCGAGAAGAAGGTGTTCTTGGCTAATAAATGGCCTATAGTCAAGAATACTGAGTCTTTGTATGTTTTAATATTTTCTTGGAGACCAAAAGTAATATTTAGGTCTGTGGTCTATTTAAAACATCGCATGTTGTCCGTGCGATAGTAAATAAGTCTCTTGATGTGCTGAGAGAGTGACAAGTTGTGTTATACCTAAAGCATTTGTGTGGTTCTTTTACTTTTAAGTGCTAAAAGTTAGCCAACTGTGTGTGTGTCATTCATAGGGCACTGTTGTGGTTAGGGTCTGAGTGTATATGTATCTGTGTATACGTGTGTGTTATTATTTAGGGTGCGGGAGTAGACCAATCCAATAACGAACTTGAAAAGGGTTACTTAAAAATAGTCGATAATACATTTTGGCGCTGCGAGCAGGGTATTTGGAGTGATCATGTCACGCACCCCGTTTGTATGGAAATTTTCTAATCTAAATGTCAAGGAAGGATCGTCTTCAGGCGGCGACAATGCTGTAATTGCAGGCTGGCATTCAGCCGGCAGATGGCAGCCTGTAGCGACGGCATTTTCTAAGTTTTCTAGTCCAGTAATGTGGCCCGCTGTAGTAGCGGAACCGTCTCCGGAAAATATTGCAGAGGCAATAGCTAGTTTAAAATTAGCTGATAAAAAGGAAAGCGTAAAAAAAAGCTACAGGTTTGGTAGGTTGGATGCTTTTAACTGCTTTAGAAACTTTAGAGGCAGAGATAGAAGAATTGAGGAGGGTTTTAAATAGGATTGAATTAGAGCATTCATGGACACGTGAATGTCTTAAAACAGCATCAGAAACAAGTGATGCGTGGCAAAAGAAATGCGAGAGTTTGGCATGTAGAGTAATAACAGCTAAAAGAAAGACAACACAGAAAAGAAACCAAGCAATATTCCTACAGCTAAAGTACGTGCTCTTGTTGCAGGAACTTGGGATCCTGCAACATGGGATGGGAATATTGAGGATACTGATGACGATTGGATAGAGGAATGGGAGCAAGAGGAAAAGAATTAAGCACAGTTGAGGAACAGAATAGTTTTTCCCCAGTACATAATTCCATGTGTAATCAAGAACGAAAGAAAGTACGCCCAGTTATAGAAGAAAGAATACAACAGACTAGAGGGGGACATGCAAAAGCCTCACGTACTGTGCGAGATTTTACACAGGGTGAACTCCTAGATATAGGCAGACAGTATAGACAGAAACCGGAGAGCGATACTAACATGGCTCCTCAGAGTATGGGATGAAGGAGGAGAATCTGTGCAGTTAAGACAAAGAGAAGTGGGGCATCTTGGGGCTCTTACTACAAATCCTAAACTACGTAATGTGCTTAGAGGAATGGCTTCTGAAGACATGAGACCTCTCACAGACTGGCTTGCTAGTGGAATACGTGTGGCATGGCAAGATCGTAGTGATCTACCTTTAGAGGATAGGTCTTGGAAAGATATTAGGAAGCTACACAGCTTGTTAGGGAAATGGGAATTCAGGCAGCTTTATATGAGTTAATTGCAGATATTTCAGAACCTTTTGAAGGACCAGATATGCAGCAGATGACTCCTGGGATGAAGAATAGATTAATCAAACAAGCACCCCCTTTTCTAAAGGGTGTATTGATTACTAGTCTTGGGGGAGAACAGATAGTGTCAGTCTGGGAAGTGGTATCATTACTAGGTCAGATAGAGGAGTATGAGTATGGAAGTAGTAGTAGTAGTACTAAAATCAGAGAGCTGAAAAAGAAAGTGGGTCCCTGGAGACCTGAAAGAAAACAAATGTGGTATGATTTAATAAATGCAGGGATATCTAGACAGGAGATACATGGTTTGCCTACTTTAAAACTTTATGAGATGTGGGGTAAGATTTTGAAGAAAGGTGAACAACAGGAAGAAAAGCCCAGTGCTCCACCTTTAGAAGTAGAACAAAAGCAGTGGCCAGTAAAGGAAGGTTTAGATAATAAAACAAAGGAGAAACGGTTGCCAGTTCTGGGCAAGGGATGGAAAACCCTGAGCCTAGAGATTGAAGGAAGGCGGGTCCCCTGCAGCAGAGGTAAGGGCAGTAATGGTGGGGGATCGACGCCCATATACACCTCTGACAATTTTCTGGAGAAAGGGACAAGTACAGCGTGTTTTAGCTTTAATTGATACAGGAGCAGAAGTAACTTTGATTCATGGTAACCCAGATAATTTTGAAGGCGAATGTGTAACTGTTACAGGTTATGGAGGTAGTGAAATTCTGGCCAAAATAGTTCAGTTGAGGCTTGCAATTGGAAATAGTACTCCCTTTAAAGCTCCTGTGTTGATCAGTGCTGTAGAGGAATATATTTTAGGGATAGACATTTTACGAGGGCAAACTATAAAGACTGAGTGGGGAATTTTAGTTTTGGAATTAGGTCTTTAAAAATTAGTCCTGTAAAACAGATAGTGAGGGGAAGCTAAATGGTCCCCTTTGGTTATACCTACTCCTGATTTCCCAGTTAATTGTAGACAGTACAGACTGCCAGGAGGCCATAAAGAAATTGGAGAAACAATTCAGGAACTACTTAAAGTGGGTATTATACGGCCAGCCATAAGCCCATTTAACTCTCCAGTGTGGCCTGTAAAAAAAAAGGATGGGAGTTGGCGCATGACAGTGGACTATCGTGCACTAAATGCAAAAGCCCCACCACTTACTGCTGCTGTTCCTGACATTGTCACCATCACAGAACAAATAATGGAAACAGCAGGGGATTGGCATGTTGTTATAGATTTGGCAAATGCTTTTTTCTCCATTCCAATAGCAGCTGAGTCACAAGACCAGTTTGCTTTTACCTGGCAAGACAGACAGTATACTTTTCAGGTCCTACCTCAGGGTTATCTCCATAGTCCGACTCTATGCCATGGTTTAGTAGCTAGGGATTTAGCTAACTGTAAAACACTGGAGAGAATTACGTATTTCCATTATGTAGATGACATCCTACTAACTGGAGACAATGAAGAGAAGCTAGCTGAGGTATTAGATGAACTTATAAAGTACATGCGTAGCAGAGGATGGGCAATAAATGATGATAAAGTGCAGGGACCTGCACGAGAAGTAAAATTTTTAGGTGCAATGTGGCTTGGGCCTGAAAGGAAAATTCCACAAAAAGTGATTGAAAGTATTTTAAAAGTTCCTGTACCTGTAAATAAGGGAGAGGCTCAGTCTTTGTGGGACTGCTGGGGTATTGGCGTAATTTCATTCCTCATTTGGGATTGATACTTAGACCAATACACGATATTGTAAAAAGAAAGCCATTTTAAATGGGGAGAAAGTCAGCAAATTGCTTTTGATAAGGCTAAAGAGGCTATTCAAGAGTATCAAGGCTTGGGGCCTGTGCAAGCAGGTGTTCCCTTTGAACTAGAGGCCAGTGAACAAGGAAATGTTGCAACTTGGAGCTTGTGGCAGAAAAGACAGGGGAAACGAGTTCCTGTTGGCTTTTGGAGTAGACAAATGACTGGTTCGCAGCAGCGTACAGCCAGTTAGAAAAGCAGCTTTTAGCAGCTTACTGGGCCCTTCTACATACAGAACGAATAACTAAAGATGCTCAAATAACTTTGAGAACTGGTTTACCCATCCAGGGATGGGTCAGAGATGATACACAGGGGGGTAGGACAGGAGCAGCTCAAAATCAGACTTTGTGTAAATGGAAGTGGTATTTACAGGCTAGAGCTAAATTAGAAGGGAAAGAACCTAGTGCATTGCATGGTGCTATGGCTGGCACGGTTCAGTTTGAAGATCCGGTTGATCTTCCCCAGATACCACCTCTTGAACCATCACCCTTTTGTGAAGCTCCTGCGTTTTCTGATCTGTCTGTTGAACAAAAAGCCAATTCATGGTTTACAGATGGGGCAGCTCAGTTACATAAAGGAATAAGAAAGTGGAAAGCAGTGGCTTACCATCCAGTTTCTAACACTCAACATGTAGAAGAAGGGATGGAAAATCAGCCAGTGGGCTGAGTTGCGAGCTGTGGCTATGGTGCTTGAAAGACAGACAGAAAGGCCTATTGTAATTTATACTGACAGCTGGGCAGTTTTTCAAGGCCTTGTTACATGGGCACCAAAATGGAGAGAAGATAGGTGGCACATACGTGGGAAGCCTGTTTGGGGTGGTGAAGAGCTGTGGGAGTCGCTATGGGAAAATGGACAAAGAGGAGGTGTTCTGATAGGGCATGTAAGTGCACATATAAAAAAAGGAAAAGAGGAACATGAGTTTAATAACAAGGCAGATGCCATTGCCTCAGATATTAGAGCAGTAAGTACAGAGGACAGAGAACTCATGCAAGCATTAGCGGCTTGGGGTCATCAGACCTCAGGGCATTTAGGTATTAAAGCATCAGTAGAATGGTGTAGGAAGAGAAGTGCCCCTGTCACTGAAAATCAAATGAAACAAGCAATTGAACAATGCGAAACATGTGCTAAAGTTAGACAATGGCCATTACAAAAAATATCAGGAGGGTCATTACACCGAGGTGAGAAGGCATGCGCAGTATGGCAGATTGACTATGTAGGGCCATTAAGATCAGAACAGAACAAAAGATATCTTATGACTGCGGTGGACACGTACACAGGCATCATGCAGGCGTACCCTGTACAAAGAGCCACACAAGCTAACACAATTAAATCACTTTCCTGTTTGGTGCAAGTGTATGGTATACCTGACGAAATTCAGTCAGACAACGGTACACATTTTACAGGTCAGGAAGTGCAGAAGTGGGCTAAGGAAAGAGGTATTATGTGGTTGTTCCATATTCCATATCATCCACGTGGAGCAGGGCTAATTGAGCGTATGAATGGTTTGTTAAAACAACAACTTAGAACTCTAACAGAGGTGTCTAACATGAAAGGTTGGTCAAAATATTTACAACAGGCTCTTTTCTGTTTAAATAACCGACCTATAGCTAACAGCACTCCTATTGGGAGATTAACAGGAAGCAATCAGAAAGAGAACTCTTTGTGAAGCTTCAACAAACCAATGTCAATGTTATAGTAGAACAACAGGAAAATAAATTGAAAGTTTTTCAGCTGTAGAATGGAGTCTGGGAGCTAATCTAGGCAAGAAAATTAAACTCGGACTAAGTGGTAATCTTCCAAAAGAAGTAGTTATGAATATACAGTTGTATAATAATCTAACTCTAATAGAGCCGATAGAAACAGGAGAAAGATGGAGTATGTTAATCAGAGCAACTGAAAATGTTAAAATAAATAAAGGAGATTTTATTGCTTCAATCACTTTAGAAAAGACTGATAAAGTAACAGTTATTTTGATACCATATGTATCTACACCTGGTAGAAAGGTCTGGATTAATAGTCCAGGAAAAGCACCCAGAAAAGGGGAAATAATAGCAGTGGGTCAAGGAGATACAAGATTGGTTATAATTGATGGACAGAAGCTGCCTTGTTATCTTCCTCTCTACAGACTTGCCCACAGAGCAGACTAACAGTGACCGGAACCAAAAGGAAAAAAGAAGAAGAAGATCGGAAGCAAAAGGAATAAGGAGGTCTATCTGAGGTTTCCATAAGGGTAACTCCACAATTTATAGATTAAAATGGAGTACACGATTTATTACATTCTTTTGACAGTCATAGTGGGTATTCATAGCGTAGAAATTCAAGGTAACTGGACACAAATAAATTTCCAACATGCAAGTCTCTCATTATGGACTAATTGCTCAATAAATAATATACAGACTATGAGGAAAGAAATTGTTGAAGGAATATCAATTATGCAGGTAAAAGACATTTTTTGCCAAGTAACAGAGATCCCTAAAAAAGAGCAGGATTTTATAATAATAAAAGACCAAGAATGTACACTAAATTGTAAAGGTGGGGTATTAAAAGGTTGGGGAGTTGCTAGGTATAGAGATATTAATAAGCCAGAAGACTCCACATGTAATATAGAATCCACTGAAAATGCATGTTGGTGGGGGTGGAAACAGAGCTGTGAAAGAAGGGGAATCAAACAGACACTGTTATGTCCACTATTGACTGTTAGTCCCATACAGGAAACATTTAATGCTACACTGCTCAGACGATGGAGATTATGTAAGCCAGTTAGAATACCTCAAATGCTAGTTACAGTGCTAGTCCATATAAATGTTAGTGGTTACAGCATACCTTTCCAAAATAAAGCTGAATGTAAAGCTAATTGGTCAGAATTTTGGCCCATCCCTGAAAATAATATAAAGATAAAACGACAAAAGAGGAGTCTTTGGGACGGTATAAATTCTCTGTTAGGATTAGGAGGAATAGGCTTAGGAGTAGTTAACACTATTGACACAGAACAGATATATAGCAAACTATCAGATCTTTCGAGTAAGCAGATGCAGTTAGTTGAAACACAATCTACGTGGGCTCCTGTAATTGGCAAAGTAACAAATTCTAGTATAAATCTTATAAGGAAAAACACAGAAGCCCTGCTGCATTTGTCAGCTGTAACAAAAGAACAGGACCAATGGACAGACTCTGAATTAAGTTGTCTAGCACAGCGTGTTGCCTCAGCACTGCAGTATCTAAATTGGAAGATACTTATGATGGGCAAACAACCCGGCCAATGGGCTAACCAGTTCAATGTGTCAAAGGAGTATTGGGTGAAACCCATTGCCTTCACATGTTACACACGGAATAAGGACGAAGGTTGTATAGCAACAATGCAATTGGGCCCCACAGAGGGACACAAGGATACTTGGTGCCCCATGGAAGTGCTGCCAATATATACTGGTAAGGGATGGTGGCAGTCAGAGTTACACCATGGGTGGATAAACAGCCAAGGTGACCTAGTAGATCCTCAAATGTGTGAGAATTGGCCACAAGGGTTAGTTTGTGAACATAGTTTTATACAGGGACATGCTTGCACACATTTTGGAAAAGGAGATTGCCATTGGAACTTGTTAAATGTTACATTTCAAATCTTTGAAATAAATAGTACAGCTGCATGTGTGTTAACGAATGGTCTGATAGTATGGTCAAACTTACAAATAGATAATGGACCAGGGGTGTTTTGCAGGAACAACATAAAGTGGGTTATAGATATTAATGAGGATAGAACATATCCACTTATGCAAAATGTAGAATGGGATTGGACAGGTTTAGTGGAAGGGGTGGAGTTACCTCACCTGGAACCTCCAGATTTAATGACCAATTATAAGAAGACCATACAAAGATTACAAGAAGAAGAAGCAAAAACCAACAATATGGTTTCAAAAATCATCACTCGAATAGAACAAGATCGGATTGATGTGCTTCGGATGGCTTCTGAAATTCAAACATCCTTAAATCATCATTGGTGGGATTTCTTTGGTAATTGGTCACCTACAGCGAGCAATGTACTAAACAAACTTTCTCATCCAATTGTGATATTAATAGTATGTATGCTAATTCTGCTTCTAATTCAAATTTATTTATGCATCAAACTAAGGAGACTTTGGTTTAAAGTACACAATGCTTATGTGTCCATAAGACCAATAATATGGAGGAAGTAACAATATCCAGTAAATCTGCCCTGTCCCTGGTAGTGTATGACATGGGAGTTGTACACGTAAGTGGCATTGGTGGGGAAGAGCGAATGTACCTGTTAAGCCAGCCAGGTGGGGGTTAGATTTACTGAACTACTTATGTTCAGCATAAAGACTTGAAACCAGGACCCTCTGCTAAACGGACAAAACTTTATCATTACAATCACAAAGGATTACAAATAAGACAAGTATTCATCTTTGTTAATATGGAAAATTTCAGTATCTTTCATTACTTGATTTAAAAGGGGGTTCCGCCTTATGGGTGTAATATTTAGTGGTAACCTGCTGGACGGGATGACACTTGATACCCCATATAGGTTGTCCCAATATATTCTAGACGGTATTGGTGGCAGTCGGATCTCTCTACTCATTGAATAAATTAAGTAAAAAAAAAAAAGAAGCAAAACAAAACTTTTTGATAAGGCTTAATTTGTGAAGAAGTGCCTTCCTATGATTGTTCGTTTAATCATTTAGATTCTTAAATATTGTTTTTGTATTGAATGTATTTTTGTTTTCCTAATACATGTACTGTATTTTAGGGGTCCAGGGGGGAATGAACAGTTAGAATGGTAAAAAAGTTTTTTTTTATTATTTTATCCTTCTAGTTCTTAGTGAGCCAAATCTGTTTGGGGAATTGAAAGTACCTGACTATAGAAAGTGAATGAAAGAGTAAGGGAAGATAACACCAACTCGGACAGCCAAGGGTTTGAAAGGACCACAATTCATCTTTAGTTTGTCTGACCAAAATAGGGGTGGAGTGTTATGGTGTATAAAATCTGCATTTTATTCTGTATTATATTTTGCTCAAACCCAACAAGATGAATCCAGATGTAGGAGGCATTATAATAAAAGACATATCCTCTTTTGAATACCTCATTGATATAACAGTTAAAGCCTGAGGAAGAAAGCCTCAGGCTATTGATTACTTTACGATTGAACATCTGGGACATCAAGGGGGTTTACAGCCCAAGAAAGGAAGCATGACCTGATATTTCAGGTTCTTTATTACTTTACGGATGGACATCTGGGACATCAAGGGATTTACAACCTGAGAAAGGAAGAACTGATGCAATCTCAAAGAACTTTATTACCTGGGGAGCAAAATTCATCCATCATATTGACAGCCAGCCAATCAGGTGCATGGAACATTCATGTGCTGTGAAACCACGGTATGGAACTTTTATCATAAATATGCCTCATTTTAAGCAACGTCAGAAGCAGAAAGAGAAGAGAAACACTGACGACGGAAGAGCCACGTCAGAGAATACAACAAAGACACGTGTAACCAGTTTTCATCCGATCGTCAGCTAACAGCATTCTCATGAACATCGTTTGCTAAATCAACCGCCGCCTGGGACTTTCATCCTTGACATCACTGATTCCTTTCAGTAAGCTTTTAAAGACTATTTTATCCAGACTTTACTATCGAACTTATTTTCTATTACTTATTAGTTACTTTTTAAATAAAAAGTAACTTGTTTTCATCTTTCTATACTTTGTCTTAATATCTAGAGTGATTGAAGTAATAAGGTAGATTTCTAAGAGCACCTGAAGCAGCTAGAGATTTTGCCATTTAGCTCTACGCTGCGGGGTTTTAAGGCTGAGAGCGAGGGCGCCGCTCGAAAGTTAGGGACAATGCGAGAAGAAGGTGTTCTTGGCTAATAAATGGCCTATAGTCAAGAATACTGAGTCTTTGTATGTTTTAATATTTTCTTGGAGACCAAAAGTAATATTTAGGTCTGTGGTCTATTTAAAACATCGCATGTTGTCCGTGCCGATAGTAAATAAGTCTCTTGATGTGCTGAGAGAGTGACAAGTTGTGTTATACCTAAAGCATTTGTGTGGTTCTTTTACTTTTAAGTGCTAAAAGTTAGCCAACTGTGTGTGTGTCATTCATAGGGCACTGTTGTGGTTAGGGTCTGAGTGTATATGTATCTGTGTATACGTGTGTGTTATTATTTAGGGTGCGGGAGTAGACCAATCCAATAACGAACTTGAAAAGGGTTACTTAAAAATAGTCGATAATACAGGCACTATATAGTATAGATAGATAAATAGATAGATAGATATGAAAGGCACTATATGATAGATAGATAGATAGATAGATAGAAATGAAAGGCACTATATGATAGATAGATAGATAGATAGATTTGAAAGGCACTATATGATTGATAGATAGAGATAGATAGATAGATAGATAGATAGATAGATAGATAGATAGATTTGAAAGGCACTATATGATAGATAGATAGATAGATAGATTTGAAAGGCACTATATGATAGATAGACAGATAGATAGATAGATAGATATTTTTTTTTTTATTTTTAAAAACAAACTTTATTGACAAAAACATCAAATATACAACTTACACATTATTATAAATATATTTACATGTTCTTTTTTTTTTTTTGAAAAAACACAATTGAACCAAAACAACCCCCCTAAAAAACAAACCGCAGTTCCTCATTATCACAGTCACACAGTACACTATTCACACACCATATTGTTTTAAACTTGTCCATATTCTTTGTGGATTTGTAAAAATTAAAATCAATCAAAATGCGACTAAGGCACAGTATTTTAAAAAACACAATCGGATCTTGTAAACCATTCCCTTCAATTTTGTGCTTTGTTTTCCAAATAGCTAATTTACTTTGCCCCATAATAAAGTTTGCCAAATTCACATTATCTGTGTTTCTTTTAGTTTTTTTAAAACCAAACAGAAAGCCCACCCTAGTGTACACCATTTCCAATCCCCCAACAAGCCTCTCTAGTAAATTAAACAAGGACTCAAGCCTTGCACAAAACATAAAGCAGTGAAACACGGTCTCTCTTTCCCCACAGAAACAACAACAGTCAGACACCCCAGGTATAATAATTGACAAGAAGGAGTTCACAGCTAAGATCCCATGTAAGACCCTCCACTGTAAATCACCCACCCTACTGGTCAATGGTGGCTTGTATAGCGACCTCCAGGCTGGCTCTGAGAATTCTGTGCAGTCCATCTTTCTCCTCCATGGAGTGTCTGTTATCATCCTCAGGGAGTCTCGATGTCTAACTTTTACGCACATCCAGTACAATTGTTTCCCTGTAGCCGTTGGCAAAGGCAGGTCCATCAGCCTCTCCACCGAAAGAAATTTGCTCTGCTCCGCCGTTGTCCAGTCACCCCCGGGAGATACCAAAAGTGTAGGAAAATCAGGATCCTCAGGTGGATGAGTCCGTTCATTGAACATGTCTCTCAGGAGTGCCGATCTCTCAGCTGACAGTGAAGCCTTCACTTGTGTTAAAAAGGTCTGCACCACTCTCACTGACCGCACTCCAATTTGGTGTGCAATTTCATTTGCGTTCTTCCAACAAAACTTTTCACAGTCAATAACATGTTTTAGTTTTGTGCACACTCCATGTTTAAGATGATTAATGAAAGTTTGAGACAGTGCCACTGAACTACTGTACTTGCATTATTAACAATGGGCTCTTCCAAAACCCAGAACAATGACAGGCTGTCCTCATCCCCTTTAATTGTCACCATCTGCCAGGCTCTAAAAAGACTCTTATAAAAGTCCAGTATGTCCGACATATCAAATTTATTCACCTGGCACAGCAGCAGAGTTTTTCCAAATTTCAGGTTTTCAATGTGGTCAAAGAAACGTTGTGCCAAATCCATCCACGGCTGATGCTCAGAAGGATACAACAATTTCTGTAAAGTCTGTAGCCGAAATGCAGCAACTCTCCCGAACACATCTATAATGCCTTGCCCACCTTCATCCAGTGGCTGAAACAGGACACTTCTCCTAAGCCAATGCAGGCCATCCCAAAAAAGTTGATTAAAACTTCCTGAATATTCTGAAGCAGCTGTGCAGGAGGCTCTAAACAAATGCATTTATGCCACAGTCCTGAGGCTATGAGGTTGTTAATGATGAGCATCCTGCCTCTGTAGGATAACTGAGGTAGAATCCACCTCCACCGAGCAAGCCGATCCTTCACCTTCTGCAGTACTCCATCCCAGTTCTTTCGTATGAAGTGTTCATCCCCAAGAAACACTCCTAAATATAACAATCCTTCAGAGGACCACTGCAGGTCACCAACCAGTTGTGGTGGTTTTAAACCAGTCCAGTTGCCCAGTAAGATAGCACTGCTCTTTCCCCAGTTTATTTTAGCTGATGAAACAATTTCAAAAGATCTCTGGCACTGAAGCAAAATGTCAACGTCCTGATTTTTAATGACGATGATGATGTCATCAGCGTATGCTGAAACCTTAACAGGCTCCGCAGTGCAACATGGAATTGATAGACCAGTCAACACTCCTCTCAGTTTAACTAAAAAAGGTTCCAAGGCCAACACGTAGAGCATTCCAGACAAAGGGCACCCCTGCCTGACTCCTCTTCTGACATCAAAAGGTTCGCACAAACCACCATTGACCTTAACTACACCAGAAATGTCACTATACAATAGCTGAATATATTTAACAAAACGGTCCCCAAACCCAAAAGCCTGCATGACTCCCATAAAATGAATGTCTGACCCTGTCAAAGGCCTTCTCTTGATCTAAAGAAATAAGACCAATTGGAAAGTTAAAGAGTTTGGATACTGCAAAAATATCTCGAATTAAGAAAATATTATTAAAAATCATTCTATGAGGGACACAATAGCTCTGATCAGGATGCACCACCTGAGCTAAAACAGTTCGCAATCTGTTAGCCAGAGCCTTTGACAGGATTTTGTAATCAGCACAAAGGAGGGACACAGGCCGCCAGTTTTTGAGATTTTGTAGGTCACCTTTTTTTGGCAGTAGTGTTATTACCGCCCTGCGGCAACTCTGAGGTAACACACCCATTTTAATACTGTAGAGGAATACCTCCAATACATCAGGACCAATAATATCCCAGAAGTCTTTATAAAATTCCACTGGAATGCCATCAATGCCTGGGACTTTTCCATTATTCAATTCTTCCAGTGCATCAGTGAGCTCTCCTAAGCACAACTCCTTCTCCAGCTCTTCGGAGTCTGCATCACGAAGGTGAGGTAAATCCTTCAAGAAGGTCTGCTGTTCCTCAGCCTCACCTTCCTCTGTTGCAAAAAGAGTCTCATAAAACCTCCGGACCGCCCGCCTTATCTCACCCGGGTCCTGAGTCTCCTCACCATTATCCTGTCTTATGCAATGTAAGACTTTATGTTGAGAGTTCTTTTTCTCAAGTCCAAAAAAATACTGGGTTGGTGCATCCATATCAGTTATCTGTTGGAATCGCGCCCTCACTAGAGCCCCCCGAGCCCTTGTTTCCAATAAGTGGGCAAGGCCCTTCTTTTTAACCCCAAGAGTTTCCAACAATTTGACATCTGGACCCTGCTGTAGAAGCTGCTGAATCTGAATGATTTCAGTTTCTAACATTGCCATGTCAGCCTGTAGTGACTTAGTGACATTTCTGGTGTATTCCTGACATAATAAACGAATGTGGGTCTTCCCAACCTCCCACCACTGTTGTAAACTGGTGAACTCCTTCTTCATGAGTCTCCAACTTGCCCAAAAAAATTTAAATAAGTCTTTAAAACTTTGGTCTTGAAGGAGGAGCGTATTAAAATGCCAGTAGGCACTACGGGGCTTATAATCAGTTAGGATCACAGAACAAGACACCAAACTGTGATCTGAGAACCCTGCAGGGTAATGTGACCGTTTTTAAATAAACCAATATGGTGCTTGAAACAATAAAGACGATCAAGCCTCGCCATTGAAATAATCCCCCCATTCATCCTCCCCCATGTATATTGTCTGGTGCCCCCATTTTTATTTCGCCACACATCTTCCAGTCCCATCTCGCTCACAACTCTCTCTAATTCCTGGGCTGAGTGTGTGTGCGGCTCCAGCCCGTTATTTCTATCTTTTTGTGTATCAAGGGTGCAATTAAAATCCCCACCTAGAACGAGGACTTCATTTGTGCAACATTGTGTCAGCACACCCTCCAACTTCTTAAAAAAAGCGATTTTCTCATTCCCATCATTCGGGGCGTATACATTAATAAAAGTAAAAGAACTGCCTTGAAGTTTGACGCACACTTTGAGCAGCCTCCCCTTCACTATTTCTTCAACATCACAAAGAACTACGTGAACATTCTTAGAAAACAGAATGGCTACTCCAGCACTAATATTTGTACCGTTACTGTAATAAATGTCCCCTTTCCAATCCCTACTCCACTCCCATTGATTTGCGCTGTCTATATGGGTTTCCTGTACAAAGGTAACTTTTAAGTCTTTTGCTTTATGAATTCAAGCAAAGCTAGCCTCTTATTATTATTTCTTCCACCATTAATATTTAAGCTTCCTACATTAAAGCAAGCCATGTTAATTGAAAATATAAAAATAGTCAAAATAAACCACAGATCCCATAATATACAGGATCTTGGCAATGGTGCAGTTGCCCTCTCCATTACTGCTTATTTAGTTTGAACTGTTTCTTCAGCCTGCTTGACAGATTCTTTAATCTGAGAAGCTCTTTATCAGAGAACAAGACAGAAGAGGACTTTTCTTTTCTTAGGCTTTGTATTGAAGAGATAAAAAGTTGCACATCAGGAAAGTAATCGGTCACATCTACACCCCTTCTGCCCTCAGTTTCCGTCACAAATGTTCTGATACTTTGAGCACTGTAACCCCCCTACCTTTACATTCTTGTAGGTCAGACACAGTTGAACTATCCGACATTTCCCTCCGCCTCATCGTCTCCCTCACTCAGCCCAGCCGCGTTTTCACTGTCTGCCTCAGCTAGGGCCGCGTACCTGCCCTGCGTAACCGGTGGGGCTGCAGCGGGACCCTCGCCTTCCTCAGCAGCACAAGCCGTAACATTACTGCGTTTTCGCGCGGTTCCTTCCTCCTCCCCAGCTTGTCTTTTTTTAGCAGGCCGTTTAAACCCATCGTATGGCTCAGGTGCGTTATCATCGCCTTCCTCCATTTCAATCTCTCCCCACACACTTCCCTGTGCTGTAGCAGAATCTTCTGCTGCATTTTCATTCCGATGTCCCCATCGATGCTGGTCTGTGCATTTCCCCATCAAGCAACTCATCTCCCTTATTTAAAGGTTCAGAAACATTTACACTCTCCTCGGGCCGCTTCCTCTGGTGTCTTTGTGTTTTCATTACCATTAAGCTGTAAAGGCCGATCTTGTAAATCGTCATTAGTGACATGCAGGTTATCACGAACAACTGCTCTGTTCACTTTCACTGGACAATTTTTAACTAAATGCCCCTCACTTCCACACCCAAAACATTTCATTTCATCCGAACTCAGAAAAATCACATAATCGAAACCATCAATCTTAAACCTCATAGCAACATTTAAACTTTCATCCATTTTGTTGAGCACCATGTAAACTTGTCTCCTAAAAGACATTACATGTTTTAACTCCGGCGACTTGCACCCCAAAGGAATATAGCGGATTTTTGAAACTAAACGACCGTGACGTACTAATTCTTTTTCTATAGTCTCATTCCTCAAAAATGGGGGGACATTCGATAACGTTACTTTACGTGCTGGCGCCGCCAACGGAGACACCTGCACGAACGAGCCATCGATCACTACACCCTTTTCTACAATTGTCTGCACCAGATCGACAGAACTCAAAAATAATACGATTGCGCCGTTCATTCGCGAGGCGGACTTAATGTTCTCGCAACCGATCACATTGCCTACCGCCAACACCGCACTTTCTAAGGGGAAAAAAACATCACACAGAAGTTTTATCCCATGGCGGCGGCTCAACCGTTCTAAATTCGCAGCCATTATGGCTGCTGTGGCCAGATGCCACTTCACACAAAAGAAAACGGAAAAACTTTCAAACAATTCACCAAGAAAATGAAAATGGGAAAAGGGGAAAAAAGTTAAACAAAACACTTCACTCACCAGACTCAGAGCCCACCACCAGCACTCGCGCCAGATCAACCACCCAACATGCACTGCGACAATGAAACAGGAAGGAGATAGATAGATAGATAGATAGATAGATAGATAGAAATGAAAGGCACTATATAGTATAGAGAGATAAATAGATAGATATGAAAGACACTATATGATAGATAGATAGATTTGAAAGGCACTATATGATAAGTAGTTGCAGTAACGCAACCCTTCTGAGATCCATGGGTGCCACCAGAGAACATCTGGAGTACTTCCGGGTTCAAGGTAAAAGGAACCGCTAGATCTCACTCAAACAAGTCGGAATTGGGAAGAAGAGGGCATTACTTGTAGGAGGAAGAGGAGACTGGAGAACAGAGAGGATTCAGTGTCCATTGGTTGATTGTTTGCTTGTGAAAAGGTATTTCGAAGAATAAATAACCTTTTATCTGAGCCCATCACTGTGTTAGTGTCAATTGTGTCTGGGCTCCACCTAGCTTCCACTATAGATAGTAGTTTATTTGTCCCCAGGGTGAAATTTAGCTTTTTACAGAAGCTCAATAAATAAATAATAATATAATAAACAGCAACCCCTGTCAGATACACACCAGGATGACTGAAAGATAGAAAACTGGAATGAAAGAAATCTGCCATACCTAAAGGTAACAAGAGCAGCCACTGTCACTCAAGGTGTATTGCTGTAGGTCTGAAGGTGCCCCAGTCATGTTTCCCGACACATTTCTGCTGAATGATTCATTGGCTGAGTGTCCTCAGTGTTGGTGTGTCAGAGAGCGGATGTGTAGCTTTGTTCCTAATGGCACTCAGTTTTGTCTTCATTCTCTCCTGTTCCTCCGAGGGTTAAAGTGCGTCCCATAACTGAGCCTGCCATTTTAATTAGTTTGTTTATTTAGGTGGGACTCTCTTGAATTGATGTTACCAGCTCAACACACCACAGTGTGGATAATTGCACTGGCTGTCATAGAGACATGTTAAGGACATCACTACTGATATTATAGGAACACAATCTCCTATCGAAAAAGTGTCCGCTCTGCTTTGTCTTCACTAGGTCCTCTATGTTACAAGACCAGTACCCCCAAGTACTTGTGTGAGTTCTCCACCTCTGCATCCATACATCCACTCCCTGAATGGTGACCAGACATAGAGGATCTTTGTTGTGCTGAAATCCAATAGCCCATTCCTTGGTGTCGCTGATGTTCAGTTGCAGACAATTCTTTCTGCACCAAGAAATACATTTCCCCACCTGTCACCTCTCCTCTGCCTCATCCCCCTTATCATCTACACCCCAACTGTGCAAAGTCATATGGGAATTTCTGCAAGTGACCTGACCTGCTGGTACATTTCTAGTCAGAGGTGTACGGAGTGAAGAACAAAGCAGACAGGCCTGTTCCTTGAGCTGCTCCATTGTTACTCACAACCATATCTGTGGACAGATCTGAAGATGGAAGTTTGCAGACACTTCATTCTAACAGAGCTTGAGAGGATCTGCCAGGAAGGTCCAGGTGAGTAAAGTTTAGAGGGACCTACCCAGGAGGACATCTACAAAGTACTAAATTAAGGGTCTGAATACTTAATGAATTGATTTTTAATAAACTGGGAAACCATTCTGAAAACATGCTTTCACTTCGTCATTATGGGTTACTGAGTGCAGATCGATGGGCAAAAATGTCAAATTTGCAGATATAAAATTAAAATCTAAAACACAAAGAAGTTCGCAGAAAGTTAAAAGGGACTGACGACTTCCTGAAAAGGGTGCATTTATAACTTCATTAGAGCCACAATCATCTGCCTTCAAGTTTCATTGGAACTAAAAACCACAAAATGTTTGCGACAGTTTACCGGAAAAGTACAGCGTGCTGCAATTCAGCATCGGCTTCATTTACAGTACACTAAAGACACCAAGAGACACTAAAAGACAGCACGTGCAGTGAGACAAAAGCGTAAACCGTGACCTTGTGAAGCACATGGTGCCCTGTAAAGTTCTGTCAGTTCGTCTTTTTGTGGCCTGATCCTCTGACACACTTCAGCAAAGCGTGACGCAAGTCGTTCCTTCTTCTTTTTCACTGGTGGGGGTTGGGATGGGCGTGGGAGGCTCCTACTTTTATGGCCTGACGTCTGCTTCAGGTAGAATGGAACTGTAAAATTCATATCGTCACACGTGTGTGTCGGAGGGCCTCCTCACAGGTATGGAATACCCCGCCAAGATGAGAGGGGGCGCTGTCACTAACTCTGTCTTCTCCTTGTTTCCCAGCAGCACCAAAAAAACGTCCAATGAGGGCACTTAGCTCCGCCCCTTTTAGTTCCCCAGCTTGGCTACCTGGGAGGAGGCATTACACGAATGAACATCCTCGGACAGCAAACAGACCCTGAACCTGCTCAGCCTTTTTGTTAATTTGAAAACCCGAGAGACAGACGCCTAACTGATTATTTTGTTCAAATTTAATGTCAAATTAAATGGGACAACCCTGCTGGCACCCCAGCTTTTTCGAGACCTGTCACTCCTGCACTGGGCCACAATATCATTTATGGGTAAGTGAAGACCCTGCGACAAAATGGGAAAAGAAACATACATTAAGTAATACAAAGATGTTACAGATAACACACGACATTAGTGTGGCCTAAAAGATGGAGTGGTATGATTTGATACACCATCTTTGTCTCCCTTCTTAACTCTTTGAAGGCTGAATATTTTTTACAGGCAGCTCCGTTTTCTAAAAAGCACGCAAAGCAAAGGTTTCACATGAAAATCAACGTAAAACGTCTGTTGCTGTGGCTGCTGTTGGTGTCTGCTCAGCATGTCTGGTGGTTGTGTAGGGGGCAGCTCGATGGCCGGTAGAAATGCATGGTGGACCGACTGCCTGGCCTGTCTTCGTGTGGCAGTGTGACGCACAATGACATATGTGGCACGTGGCTGGGGGTGGTACCCAGCCGGGATGCCCAGGAGGACCGGAGGAGGGCTTATGCCTCCTCCAGACCACGCAGGGACAATCACCCTGGTGGCTGTGGGGACCACGGGTACAGAACTTTGAAGCTCAATCCGGTAGGAGCCCGTGGTCACTGCCAGTGGGTGCCCAGATGCCTATGGAGCCCTGGACGTCAGCACTTCCGCCACACCTGGAAGTGCTAAGGGGAAGAGGATCAAGGACACCCGGAATGCTTCCGGGTGCAGAGCCGGTACTTCCGCCACACTGGGAAGTGCCAGTGGAAGATTGTCGGGAGGCACCTGGAGCACATCCGGGTGATTATAAAAGGGGCCGCCTCCTTCCGTTTGAGTGCTGGAGTCGGATGGAAGAGGACAGAGCTCAGAGGAGAGGAGTGGAGGCAGACCAGAAGAGAGAAGAGGCATTGTGAGGCCTGGACTTTGGGGTGATTGGTGCTGCGGCACTGGGTTGTGTGTGTGTTCAACAGTTGTACATAATTGTAAATAAACGTGTGGTGGTGCCAACAACGATGTCTACCTGTCGTCATTAGATACAGGGGTCTTCCCAGACTGTCTTAAAACTGCTGTAGTTACACCCCTGCTCAAGAAAAATAATCTCTACTCCTTTACTTTTGAACATTTTAACCCTAATTCTAACCTGCCTTTCTTAAGTAAAATCCTAGAGAAGGCAGTCATTATGCAGCTAAATGACCACCTCAATAAACCTGCTATTCTTGATAAGTTTCAGTCGGGTTTTAGAACAAATCACAGCACAGAAACTGCACTCGTTAAAGTAGTAAATGACTTGCGGGTCAATGCAGACAGAGGCCATTTTTCTGTTCTCATCCTCTTAGATCTGACACCATTGATCACAATATTCTTAGAAATCGCCTTAGTCAATGGGTGGGCCTCTCTGGCAGGGTCTTAAATTTGTTTGAGTTCTACCTGACAGGGAGAAAATTCTTTGTTAGTTGTGGTAATTATACTTCAAAGACACATGATATCCTACATGGTGTTCCACAAGGCTCTATCCTGGGTCCGCTGCTCTTTTCAATTTACATGCTTCCGTTAGGTCAGATTATCTCAGGTTACAACGTGAGCTACCACAGCTATGCTGATGACACACAGCTGTACTTATCAATAGCACCTGATGACTCCGACACTCTTGAGTCACTGAACCCCAAACTCTCACTTGTGTTTCTGAATGGATGAGTAGTAATTTTCTCAAACTAAATAAGGAGAAAACAGAAATTTTAGTGATTGGCAAAAATGGATATAATGAGGTTATTAGAAATAAACTTGATGCATTAGGATGAAAAGTCAAGACGGAGGTAAAGAATTTAGGGGTAACTGTTGACTGTGACCTGAACTTTAAATCACATATTAATCAGATTACTAGGATTGCATTTTTTCACTTTAGACCTCTTATAAAACTGCAAGATGCTGAGAAATGAGTTCACACTTTTGTTATCAGTTGACTAGATTACTGTAACACACTCCTCTCAGGACCACCCAAAAAAGACATCAATCGATTACAATGAGTGCAGAATGCAGCTGCTAGAATCTTAACTAGGAAAAGAAAATCCGACACATCACACCAGTTCTGACATCACTACACTGGTTACCAGTGTCATTTACAATTGACTTTAAAATACTGCTTATGGTTTACAAAGCCTTCAATGATCTGCTCCATCGTATATTTCAGAATGTCTCTCACCTTACACTCCAAATTGTAACCGTAGATCTTCAAATGAGTGTCTGCTTAGAATTCCAAAAGCTAAACTTAAAAGAAGTGGTGAGGTGAGCAACCTTCTACCTAAAATCTGGAATAGCCTGCCAATAGGAATTCACCAGGCTGATACAGTGGAGCACTTTAACTCTTTCAGGGCTGATGTCGACTTTTGTCAAAAGGAGGAGTTGACGATGGTAATCAACTGTAAACTGTGGCAAAAACAACCATTATGTTTTAGCTGGACTCTCGTTGCTAGAAGGTAAGTGTTGACTGAGCTTTCCGGCACTTTCGTGAATAGCAAGGTGCCAGCAACAGCAAAAATGGCATGTGACATCTGGCGAGAGATCAAAGCGAATGCGTAAAGCAAAACACTGTAAGATATGGCCGGCCATTCATCCCAGCCAATACCCCCAAGCCGCCAGGTGAAGCCCTTCTTGCAGCATGGAGGTCCCCAGAAGACCAGCAGGGCATCATGGACAATGTGGTTTTTATGCACAGTCCTGCTGGATGCCATGTGGGCCACAGGAGGGAGCTGCAGGGAGGACCGAGGGCTTCTTCGTGTCCTGTGACCCGGAGGTTCGTCATAGGAAGAGCGACGGACTTCTGGGATGAAGAAAAGAACTTTAACCTGACCCGGAAGTGATTGAGAAACACATGGACTGGGGATAGGGAATACTTCCGGGTCAGTGAATATAAAGGACTGTGGGAGCTCCCAGACGGGGAGCTGAGTTGGGAGGCAGGGTGGCTAAGCGTCTGGGAGTGGAGGATTGTGATTTATTGGTTTATTGAAGAATAGTGGAGTGGTGGTGCTTTGTGCACAATTATTATTATAATAAATAATTATTGGACTTTTTATCTGGTGTCTGATGTGTGGTCTGAGGGTACAAGGGTGCGAGGAAAACCCTAATCTGTCACAACACTCTTTGGGCGACATTTTTCCTGTTATCTCTGAACTGGATATGACTTGTCGGACTCAGATTTTGATACAAGTGATCGAAAACGAATGTGAGGTTCCAGCTTCAGCTAATTGGTCCCCAGCAAATCGTTATACTGACAATGTTCGCCAGGGAGGACTGCCAGTTAACAATGATAAGAGTTAGAAACCAGATTGTAGTGCACTGCGACCATGTCCCAGCCACGCAAAGACAGCCTGGCAGCAAGCCTGCCACATAGTCTTGGCAAACTGGCAGCCACAGCATGCGGCAACAGATGTTTTATGTTGATTTCTGTGTGAAACCATTGCTTTTATTGGAAAAAATATTCAGCCTTCAAAGAGTTAAGAAACTGCTGAAGACACATTACTGTAACATGGCTTTCTCATAACTTCATTTAGTTTAATCCTAATACTCTGTATATGCATTTAATTATCATTACTATTTATGGTGGCTCCAAAATCCGTACTAATCCCTACTTTCTCTTCTGTTCTTTTTCCGGTTTTCTGTGGTGGCGACCTGCACCACCACCGCCTGATCAAAGCACCGTGAAGTGGAAGTGACGTCATCGGATCCAGGCGAAAATTTCCCGTGGTCCATCTGCTGATAAAAACGAGTAAGGATCAGCGAACTCTGCCATCCCCTGGTCTGCCGCGGAATTACTTCCCTTTGAGCTGCCTCCCATGCGCACGTGTGTGACACCCCGTTCTAAAGATGTCTGTTGATCAGGATTATCTGGACTATTTATGATCTGTTAATGGTAGTCTGGTGGAGAAAATAATTGTTGAAGCGAACTGCTGTGCTGAGCAATGTCGGAAAAGTCACAGTAAACCACGTGACGTTGTAACGGCCGACCCCTTACATCTCCAAGACCTGTGGCCTGGATAAATTACTGAGGTTGAATCTAATTATCAAGCCGTACCTTTAACAAATTAAACTTTTCCCCACAATCGACGGTGTAAATAAGCACAAAAGAAAAGCAGATATGGAAACTTAAACTGATAAATTGTATTAAATGAAACAGAAAAAAAAAATAGCAAAATAAATATATAAATATATATCCCTCCACCAAAGCAACAACGTGACAACAACCTATATGAATATAACAAAGTATCAAGTTCTGCCTGCTGTGCGTAGCCATCTCTGGGTGTACATCTGGACTATCTCTCAATTATTAAAGGAAATCCAGAGACGAGACTTTCTCAGAGATAATTTCAGGGCCTGCGAGATGAGACTTTTTGTCAAGATATTTTGACAAGTCCCGCCCTCCTCTCAAACCTTTACAACCCCGCCCACGGTCCACTCACTTCTCATTTGTGTGAATGCTATTGTCAGACACAGTTCCTGCACACTCAGCTCCAAGCGGGGTCGGAAATAAAAGACAAAGAGTAGATGACAAAGTAGAACGTCGTAAAGAGGTTCGAAGACGTTGGCGCGATACACATGCAGAGCAGGTTAGAGATTATGAAAGTACTAAAATTCGAAAATCTCAAAAAAATGATAATAAAGATCGCATTAGCGCAAACAAATGGAAATTATTACGCGGTGAAATAAAAGAGCAGCAAAAAGAGATCGAATATATGGACATAGGTGATATGACAGATGTACAGTATGTAGTGTGGCGGACGGCTGGCTGCTCAACCTGGCTGGGACGCTCAGAAAGGAGAAAGATGGGGGAAAGCAGTTACAGAGGAACACTGCCTCCCCCTGAATGCCAGATGGAGATGCCCCTGCAGCATAGCGACACTCAGATTCCCGCAGGGCACCATGGGAGTTGGAGTTTGGCTTCACAGCCCTGCTGGGTTCCGTGGGTGCCACCAGGACACGCTGCAGGGAGGCTCGAGAATTTATATTCCCAGTATAGCCCGGAAGCACTCACGAGTCATGGGGACGGAACCCCAGAAGTACTTTAGTGCTAAAGAAATCCACAAGCCTCCATCTGACCCGGAAATGCAGACAAGTCACGTGGCTGGAAGGACAGAAGCACTTCTGGGTCAAAGACTATTTAAAGGACTGGTGGAGACTCACCAGGCGAGCCAGAGTTGGGAGGCAGCGGGACGGAGCTTGGTGGGAGGAGAGATTTGTGAATAGTGGTTATTATTTTGTTTGTGTGTGGTGACGGAGGTGCTTTGGGGCACTACATCGTAAAAAAAAAAAACATTAAAGATCTTCTTGGTGATTTTACCCCGTGTGCAGTGTGTCTGTCTGTTGGGTTGAAAGAAGCAACTGCGACCTCTTAGCGTCTTACAGTAGATATTGTTTGGCTTTAAAGTTTATGTCGGAGACTTGTAGATCATCTAATTCGTGTTGCCATCAGGGAAAAGTAGCATTTCTTCTTAATGAAGAGGCCTAGCCACGAGAATTAAAAGTTTTTTTGTTTGGTGAAAGTGAAAATCCACATATGTGACGCAAAGTGGCTGGCACATAGCGTCCGCCCAGGGGTTGTTGGCGAGCAAAGCGAGCAGGGGGAAGAGCCCCCTAGTTACAAAAAAAGTTAAAAAATCTTTTGACTGCTGCCTGCATTCATTTCTTGACTGTTTCAAAATGTATCACGTGAAGTACGTATACAAAATCTGTACTGGTACAGCAGTGGGTACCAGACAAACATTTCCAACTGGAACAATGGTGTTTTTGTGTTTACGTGTTTCTGTTCTACATAGTAACATTTTTTGTTGATGAATAAAAAATCAGCACAGGAGGCAACATTCAACATTAAATAACCAAATGTTTTGGGAGCTGGCACAAGAATGAAAGACAAAAAAGTTTGAATGAATGCCTCCTTCAGGTCATGAGCAGGCTGTGACTCAGTCATTAGGGCCTTGTTGTATTCAGGTCTTGTCTGATGGTGAAACAGCAGCACCTAGTGGCTCAGCCAAGAATCAGACAATACTGTGGCACATTGAAAATGGGTGAAATTCAGATCAGCCATGTAACATGATCGGGAGAGCTGAAGGGTCTCCTCTACATTGTAATATACAGTGTGTGGGACTTGATAATCCACAAATCAAACTGTTCAGACATTAAAGTGCGCACAGCAGATTTTCATTTAAGGGGATTTGCACACATTTCGATCACACAGCACTTTTTCTACATGGTTCTCCCATTTTAGGGCACCATAATGTTTTGGCGTCACAGCAATGGCACAGTCAGGTTTATTAAAGCAGTCGTCATATTTAGGACTTTGTCACATATCCCACACATGCAATGACTTCTTAAAGACTGCGATTTATAGTCATTAGCAGGTGCTGAGGGTCTTCTCTGGTGCTGCTCTGTCAAACCTCTAATGCAGCCATCTTTAGCTCCTGCTTGTTTCGGGGGGCTTGTCCCTTTCAGTCTGTGGAAGGCCTGCTCAATTGGATTATGGCCATTCAAGAATTTTCCATTTTTTTTAGCTTTGATAAACTCCTGTGTTGCCCCAGTAGTATGTTTGCCTCATTATCTTGTTGTAGGATGAAGTGCTGTCCAGTGAGTTTGGAGTCATTAACTGGTACTTGAACAGATCAGATGTTTCTGCACCCCTCAGAATTCATTACACCACTGCTCCAACAGTTCCATCATCAACTAAGACAAGTGTGCCAGCCAGGATCTGTGGTAGCCATACATGCCCATGCCACAACACCCCCAACACCACCATGTTTAACAGATGAGCTGATCTGCTTTGAATCTCAGGTAATTCCTTTTGGTCTCCACACTTTGCTCTCGCTGTCACTCTGATCAGGTTCATCTTTGTCTCTGTCTGACCACAATTCTGCAGGCTCATTTCAGTCCTTTATCTCAAACTGTATTCTGCCCATCCTGCTATTGTGGTCTTCATCTTGCAGTGTGTCTACTGTGTTTCTGTTCATGGAATCCTCTGCTGATAGGCATCTCTGACACACACACACACACATCGGCCCCCAGAAGTCTGTTTCTGATCTGTCAGACGGGCGTTTGTGGCTTTTTCTTGACCACAGTGAGGATTCTTCTGTCCTCAGCAGTGGAGGTCTTCCTTGGCTTACCAGTCCCTGTGTGATGACCAAGCTCACCGGTGTGTTCTTTCTTCTTCATGATAGTCTAGACAGTTGATTTCAGTCATCCTAAGGTCTTACTGATGTCTCCAATGGTTTGATTCTTATTTTTCAACCTCATTATGGCTTCTTTGACTTTCATTGGCACAGCTCTTGTCTATATGCTGAACAATGGCAGCTACAGACTCTAAAGGGTAGAAGAAAGCCGTGGTATCTAAAGAAGCCACGAAACACACCTGAGGAATCACAAACACCTGTGACACCAAGCGTTATGGTGCCCTAACATGGGGGAGGCCGTGTAGAAAGAGTGTTGTGGGACTGAAATGTCTGCAAATCCCCTGAAATGAAAATGTGCAGTGTGCACTCTGATCACGATGTCTGAATCCTTTGATTTGTCACGTTAAACTGTGGAGCAGAGGAGGAAATCAAAGAAAAATGTGTCTTCGTCCCAAAAGTGGCGTTTGGGGCTGGCAAGTGGGGCGACTGCCCTAAGCCCCATGCCTAAGGGGGTCCCGCTTTTGAGGTCCACGTGTCCCGTTTGAATGGGTTTGTTAAGTTATATTCTCCAGTATATATATATTTGAGATTCTTCTAAGAGGAACCCTTATACAGGGCCGCTGCTGGCCAAATGGGTGCCCTAAGCAGAAATTTACTTTTGTGCCCCCTCCCCCAAATATTACGGAAGTAAAAATAAAATAATAAAAAAAACACCTACTATAGGGGCCAAAATCGAACTTTATTCAAATAAAAGTAAATACATGAGGGCGCGCGCGTCATCACGTGTGCTTAGCCTACTCTGCGTTCACCGTAAAATGCACTATATATACGTTTATATTTTTGTTTATTTGTATATGTATATTATTAATATTAATTTATTATTATAATATATAAAAACGATTTTTTTGAGCAGCTGGGATGGTGCCCCCCCGGGAGTTGGTGCCCTACGCAGACTGCGTACTCTACGTATAGGGAGCGGTGGTACTGCCCTTATAAAATCCCTCTTCAAGGTCAAATTCCATATGTGTACGTCTTTGAAAACATTCCACAGTCCACCTTCATCGCCCGAAAAGGGTCGCCAGCATAATCCCTTCCTAAAATAGGTATAGCCCCTTAGTCGCTGGGTTGGCGTCTCCTATCTGTAGAAACAGACATTGCATCCAGATTCGACTATGAAGATGTCATCAACAACTTTTCCAATCAGAAGGCAAGAATAGTGGATTTTCATCTCTGAACCTGAAAACTGTTAAGAGATTTCATCAACAACAACAACATTTATTTCTATAGCACATTTTCATACAAACAGTAGCTCAAAGTACTTTACATATTAAAGAATAGAAAAATAAAAGACACAATAAGAAAACAAAACAAAACAACATTAATTAACATAGAATAAGAGTAAGGGTTCAATGGCCAGGGGGGGCAGAAAAAACAAAAAAACTCCAGACGGCTGGAGAAAAAATAAAATCTGCAGGGATTCCAGACCATGAGACCGCCTGACAAGTCTCCTCTGGGCATTCTACCTAACATTAATGAAACAGTCCTCTTTGGATTTAGGATTCACACGGAAGGGCTTGATGATGATGATGGTTACGTAGACTTCTGCCTTTTAATCCGTCCATCATTGTTGGAGCATCATGAAGCTTTGAGTAGGTGGAGGTGGCGCAGGCCACCACCACAAAGAAACCGGAAAAAGAAACAGAAAAGAGAGTAGAGGTCAGTACCGATTTTAGAGCCACCATGAATAGTTATTTTGAGGAGATTGAACATACAGAGTATCAGGATTAAGTTAAAATGAAGTTATAAAAAGGCCATGTTAAAGTAATGTGTTTTCAGCAGTGTTTTAAAGTGCTCCACTGTATCAGCCTGGCGAATTCCTATTGGCAGGCTATTCCAGATTTTAGGTGCATAACAGCAGAAGGCCGCCTCACCACTTCTTTTAAGTTTAGCTTTTGGAATTCTAAGGAGAGACTCATTTGAAGATCTAAGGTTACGATTTGGAATATAACGTGTCAGGCATTCCGATATATAAGCTGGGGCGAGATTATTTAAGGCTTTATAAACCATAAGCAGAATTTTAAAGTCAATCCTGAATGACACAGGTAACCAGTGTAGTGACATTAAAACTGGAGAAATGTGTTCGGATTTTCTTTTCCTAGTTAGGATTCTAGCAGCTGCATTCTGCACTCGTTGCAAGTGATTTTTATCTTTTTTGGGTGGTCCTGAGAGGAGTGCGTTACAGTAATCTAGTCGACTGAAAACAAACGCGTGAACTAATTTCTCAGCATCTTTCAGTGATATAAGCGGTCTAACTTTACTTATGTTTCTTAAGTGAAAAAATGCAGTCCTAATGATCTGATTAATATGTGATTTAAAATTCAGATTACAGTCAACAATCACCCGTAAGCTTTTTACCTCCGTCTTGACTTTTAATTCTAATGTATCCAGTTTATTTCTAATAGCCTCATTGTATCCATTATTGCTAATCACTAAGATTTCAGTTTTCTCTTTATTTAACTTGAGAAAATTACTATTCATCCATTCTGAGATACAAGTCAGACATTCTGTTAGTGAATCAATAGAATCAGGGTCATCAGGATACCTCTACATCAATTTCACACTTCCTGTCAAAAGACTGAAAATCACACTTTATTTGTAGGCCATAAACATGTCCGAATACACTGCACAACAAAGTTTTTGCTTCTTGAGCACTGTTGGGTGTTTCTTATAGATTCTTGGGTGCTGATCACGAATATCACATCAAAATTTACCCACCATCTGTGGAAGACAATGACAGTGATGACCTCGATGCTTTAAATTTCTGCTAATTGACAAGATTCTAAAACGAATATCCTTTTCTACTATGCCATTAAAGTATTTCTTATAAGCAGCTAACATTGTTGTACAAGCAGACACAAAATGGTGTCTTGTACCTTGCATACCATGAACAATTCATTTGCAGGTAATATTCTGTTACAACGCATAGCTTTACAACGAAATTTTCATTACAAGAAAGTATTTTTATGGACCCACAGGTTTCCCCATATGATGCGAGTCTATAGAAATCTCGTTACTACCAAGTACATTCAGCAGATACTTTCATTACAACGAAGTGACCTTGAAATGCCTGAATGAATCATTCGCAGAGCAGTTAGTTCTGTGGTCGCAGCTCAGTTGTGCACAATGATCCCCAAACAGAAAGATTGTAAAAAAAATTCTTTTTTCGAATTTTCCTCGTACTTTTGTTTTTTTTTTTTGCCTGTTTTTGTTTCCTGCGGTTTTCAGTGATACCTTTTGCTTATTGCTCATTAACATTTGAAAAACATCCATTGGAATTTAACTCATTGTCACCTTCCTATAGAAACGGCAGACACGAAAAAACGATAACAGTTCATATTAGAAAAAAAAAAAAGTAACATTTTTGCAGCTCTCGATTGCGGCAAAAAGAAACAAGACGTTGCTAGTGAATTCGGAAATTTGCCATCGACACTGTCAACTTTCTTGAAAGACTGAGCAAAAAAAGAAGAAAAATCTTGGGTTGCAAACGTATGCTGCTGCATTTGAAGACGTCGAAAAAGCCGTTTTTATGTGGTTCAGTGACGCTCGTTTAAGAAACATTCCTATTAATGTGACACTCATTCAAGAAAATGTAAGGTTTCTAAACTCTGTTGGGACCTTCCCCAACTGGACAACACGTCAAAGAGCGTCCCGAAGTACGATCACCACGTCTGTGGAAGACTGTTTATCTGTTGTCGGGGCAGCAGCAGGCTCACAGCTCTGCTGCGTCTCTCCGCCAAAACAAACTTGATGGGTGATGCAAGGAACATTGTAAATGCAGTGAACAGGATTACTTGACCACTAACCTGGCCATGACCTTGCCTGATTGCTGTGTCTCTGTATAGGAGAGTGGTAGATCCTGCTACAATAAATAACTGTGCTGTTCCTGTTTCAAGCTGAATAAAGCTGGTTTTGCTAAAGTGCTGAGACTCAGCCTCATGTTTTTGGGTGTAAGACAGAGACTTATAGTGTGACCCTGATCTTTTAGGATTCGCTTCTCTGGCGCCTCACTGCGCCGCTGTGGGCCTGCTGTTGCTCTGCCTCGGCAAAAGCCAAGCAATCTTCCACAGACGCCGCAATCATGCATCAGGACGCACTTCAGCGTGATGTTCCCGTTATGTGGGGGGGATTGGGGTGGATCCCAAAAGTGTTCAGAAACCTCACAATATGAAGAAGAAGAAAAGGATGATTTGGCTCCTGATTGATAACTGTGCTGTCCATAACATGCTCCGCATTTAGATAATGTTTGCGTTGAATTCCTCCCACCCAATTGCACAGCAGCGCTTCAGCCATTGGATTTGGCCATCATACGCACCCTGAAAGTGTATTACCGCGAGGAAATGCTCAGAAAAATTCTCATCAGTATAACTTGTAGGCAGGAGGAGATTAAAATTAACGCGAAAGAAGAAGCTATTGAAATGATTGCAAACTCCCGGACGCAAGTTAAAAAAAGCACTATAGTAACAAATACAGAATCTCAATTCAACTAAATTTTCATTGCAACAAAATATTTTTTAGGTCCCTGGAAGTTTGTTGTAATGGAATTTTACCTGTTTTTGTCTTTCTGTTTGTTCTGCATACACTATCTTTATTTGTTTATGCCTTCTTTTTAGTATGATTCTGATTTTCTGGCATTTGCATTAGCTCTGACCCTGCTGATGCATGTCGCTATGCTGCACTGAATGTCATGTTATGTCCCTGGCATATAAGGAAACACATTTAAATTCCGAGTTTACATGTGAAATATAGAATGTTTTCGCAATGATCTTCAAATACAAAACACAGCAGTAGTGGAAAAAAAGATGAATTTTGATTAGATTTCTGTTATATTATTCAAATTATTAAGTTTTATTGGGTTAGTTTTGGTACTTTTGGGCTTCTTTTTGGCCTAAGCTTGGCGAGATAAATGCAGACCCTCTGGTAACCTTAGTTCCTGGGGCGCGATGTGGGTGGTCCCACACTTACGTGCACAGGTGTAAAATCACCCATAGCCATAATTGATGATGGGAGCTGCTAATCGCCACACCTGTGCCACATCCTCATTTTAAAAGGGGAAGCTTGAGTGTGAGATGGGGGGAAGAAGAAAAAAGGCAGAACGGACGTTAGAGAAGGCAGAAAGCAGAAGAGCCAGTGCAGGAGTAAGCAGGCTTGTTGGAGAAAATGCAGGCAGCTGGGAGGAGAGCCCCTGTAAGGAGTGTATGGCCGACACTCGGGGGGCAGTTGGAATGAGTCAGTCCCGCTGAGCTGTTTTGAGGAGCGGGAATGACCAGGAGTTTGGATGGCTTACCGCAAAAGGCAGTGAGGTCGAGGAATCTTTTTGGTTTATCGGGGGAAGCCCCAGCATGAGCCCCCTGGCCGTTGGGGTCTCGAGTCTTGGTCCGCAGAGGGAGCCTGTATGTAGCCAGGAGACGGAAGGCAACAGGACCTGATGAAGGTCAGTTGCGTCTACTGATAGGGCGACTCCTCTGCTGTGAGGCCCATGCGGGATAAACGGAGGAGCCGCCAGATAATAGGAGAAGGCACCGGGTTTTTTTTTGTTCCTTAACCTCGTTTTAATGGGATTTATTGAATTATTTTAACCTCCACTTTTTAACATTTTATGGATTATTTATTTATTTATGGACTGTTTTGAAACACGGCACTATATATTTGGACACTGTTTGCTGTTTTTAATAAAGGCACTGTACACTTTTGCACTTTCCCCTTGCTTCATGTGGTGTCCTCATTTGCACAGCTCATCCCGGTCATGACTATCAACGGTGTCGGGTTCAACGGGCTCCCAAATGAGAAAAGGGCACAAGACGCCAACCCGTACCATCACACAATGGCAAACTGTAATCTTGCTCTAATGTTGTTTGTGGACATCAAAGGCCATGAAGGTCAAATCTGGGCAGTCTCTTACTGATTGTAGATGCTTGTGATTTGACACCAAGAGTTACCCTCAGATCCTGTACTTAAATTTTGGCGTGTTTGGAAACTTCTATTAGGACAACATTTCTCAACCTTTAAGTATTTGCGACCCGAGTTTTCATAACAGTTTTAATCGCGTCCCCCTAACGTTTTTTTGAAACCCTAATAAAATGTATTCCTATATTTTTTGCTGCTGATACACCACTCTAAGTTTTTTTATGCCTACTTAACTTTTATCAACATTTATCAAACTCTGTATTTATTTTTCTAGCATCAGAATGTAGTTTAAGTTAATTTGTTTTGGTTTCAATAGATGTATTTTTCATATTTTCGATTCTTGTTTTCTTTTTTTCACATCTTCGCGCCCCCTTTTTTGTTACTTCAACCCCACAGGTTGAGAACCGTATTATCAATCAATCAATCAATCAACATTTATTTATATAGCACATATTCATACAAAAAAAATGTAGCTCAAAGTGCTTTACAAAATGAATAGAAAAATAGAAGACACAATAAAAAATAAACATAAGTCAACATTAATTAACATAGAATAAGAGTAAGGTCCGATGGCCAGGGTGGACAGAAAAACAAAAAACTCCAAAAGCTGGAGAAAAAAATAAAATCTGTAGGGGTTCCAGACCAAGAGACCGCCCAGTCCCCTCTGGGCATTCTACCTAACATAAATCATCATATTTTCATGGAAGGACCTGATGATGATGGTCACGTAGACTTCTGGCTTTCAGTCCATCATTGTTGGAGCATCATGATGCTTTGAGTAGGTGGTGGTGGCGCAGGCCGCCACCACAAAGAAACCGGAAAAAGAAACAGAAGAGAGAGTTGGGGTCAGTACCGATATTAGAGCCACCATGAATAGTTATTATGAAGAATTGAACATACAGAGTATCAGGATTATGTTAAAGTGAAGTTATAAAAAGGCCATGTTAAAGTAATGTGTTTTCAGCAGTGTTTTAAATTGCTCCACTGTATTTGCCTGGCGAATTCCTATCGGCAGGCTATTCCAGATTTTAGGTGCATAGCAGCAGAAGGCCGCCTCACCACTTCTTTTAAGTTTTGTTCTTGGAATTATAAGGAGACACTCATTTGAAGATCTAAGGTTACGATTTGGAATATAACGTGTCAGGCATTCCGATATATAAGATGGAGCGAGATTATTTAAGGCTTTATAAACCATAAGCAGTATTTTAAAGTCAATCCTGCATGACACAGGCAACCAGTGTAGTGACATCAAAACTGGAGAAATGTGTTCGGATTTTCTTTTCCTAGTTAGGATTCTAGCAGCTGCATTCTGCACTCGTTGCAAATGATTTATGTCTTTTTTGGGTAGTCCTGAGAGGAGTGCGTTACAGTAATCTAGTCTACTGAAAACAAAAGCGTGAATTAATTTCTCAGCATCTTTCAATGATATAAGAGGTCTAACTTTAGCTATGTTTCTTAAATGAAAAAATGCTGTCCTAGTGGTCTGATGAATATGCGATTTAAAATTCAGATTACAGTCAACGGTTACCCCTAAATTTTTTACTTCCGTCTTAACTTTTAATCCTAGTGCATTAAGTTTATTTCTGATAACCTCGCTGAATCCATTATTGCCAGTTACCAAAATTTCAGTTTTCTCTTTATTTAGTTTGAGAAAATTACTATTCATCCATTCAGAAATACCAGTAAGACATTGTGTTAGTGTATCGAAAGAGTCGGAGTCATCAGGTGCTATAGATAAGTACAGCTGTGTGTCATCAGCATAGCTGTGGTAGCTCACATTGTAACCTGAGATAATCTGACCTAACGGAAGCATGTAGATTGAGAAGAGCAGCGGACCCAGGATAGAGCCTTGTGGAACACCATATCGGATATCAGGTGTCTTTGAGATGTGATTACCACAACTCACAAAGAATTTTCTCCCTGCCAGGTAGGATTCAAACCAATTTAAGACACTGCCAGAGAGGCCCACCCATTGACTAAGGCGATTTCTAAGAATGTTGTGATCAATGGTGTCAAATGCAGCACTCAGATCTAAGAGGATGAGAACAGATAAATGGCCTCTGTCTGCAGTTACCCGCAAGTCATTTACTACTTTAACAAGTGCAGTTTCTGTACTGTGATTTGTTCTGAAGCCTGACTGAAAAGTATCAAGAATAGCATGTTTATTTAGGTGGTCATTTAACTGCATAATGACTGCCTTCTCTAGAATTTTACTTAAGAAGGGCAGGTTAGGATTATTAGGATTATTATTAGGATCAAACAGTCAGTCTCTCAGTCAACACCCGCAAAACTAAAGAGATGGTCAATGATGCCAGGAGACACAGAGCAGAGCCAGCCCCTCTATACATCATTGGGAACCTGGCGGAGAGGCTCACCTCCTTTAAGTTTCCGGGAACTTATATTTTTGAAGACCTGCCCTCTTGTGGTGGTCAAAAAGTCCCAACAGCAACCGCATTTCCTGAGACTTTCCAGGAGAAGTGGAAATGAAGAGGAAGCTGCTGTAGACCTTCTACTGCTCAACCATCGAGAGTGTTTAAGCATACTGTTTCTCAACACGGGATGGTGGCTGTAAAGCAGCAGACAGGAAAGCATGGCACAGAACATCACTGGATGAGATTTCCAGTTCCCAAGGCCAAGGCAGAGCCAGGAAGATCATTCAAGACCCTTCCCATCCTGGCCCCCTCACTGTTCACACTACTGCCCTCCTGCAGGCAGTACCAGAGCATTAAAAGTAAAACAAAAAGATTTGCAGATAGTTTTATCCTTGGCTCATCTGAATTTTACATTCTAAAAACTCGTAGAACTGTTAGAACTTTTTTATCCCCTGTGTTTCGTCTTGGTAGAGTTCTGTATTACTCTACTATCTTATATGGTGCATTTCATATCTATCTATCTATCTATCTATCTATTGTGGCGAGTGGCTGGGGCTGCTAAACAGCCAGGACGCACAGGAGGACCGGAGGAGGGCTTGTGCCTCCTCCAGACCACGAGGTGGTGAACGCCCTGGTTGCTTTGGGGACCACGGGTAGAGAGCTTGGAAGCTCAACCCTGTAGGGGTCCGTGGTCACCGCCAGGGGGCAGCCCAATGCCTAGAGAGCCCTGAACCTGAGCACTTCCACCACACCCAGAAGTGCTGGGGGCAAGAAGATCAGGGACACCCGGAGTGCTTCCGGGTACACAGCCGGTGCTTCCGCCACACAGGGGAGTGTCAGCGGAAGGGAACTGGAGGACACCTGGAGCACATCCGGGGGGATATATAAGGGGCCGCCTACCTCCATTTGGGGGCTGGAGTCAGTAGAGAAAGAAAGACAAGGTCTTGGAGGAGGCAAGGAGGCGGCCTGAAGAGACAAAGAGGCAGTGTGAGGCCTGGACTTTGGGGTGAAGTTGGTTTTGTTACACTTATTCTTGTGTCTATCTATCTATCTATCTCATGGTGCTTTTCATATCTATCTATCTATCTATCTATTATATAGTGCCTTTCATATCTATCTATCTATCTATTATATAGCACCTTTCATATCTATCTATCTATCTATCTGTTATATAGTGCCTTTCACATCTATCTATCTATCTATCTATCACGTCAAGCACATAGCCACTGCTGTCTCCATTGGCAAACATTACCAGTAGAATGGGCCGTACCGAACAGCTCAGTGACTTTAAACATGGATGCCACATCTGAACCCCAGACATGTCGTTTTCAAACCCACCGAGGTCTGAGGGGGAGGCAGAGGCTAGTGCCTATCCCAGCTAGTATAGGGTGCAAGGCAGGAACAAACCCTGGACAGGGTGCCAGTCCATTGCAGGGTAAACAAACACACACACACAGGTGCCAATTTAGCATCACCAGTTCATCTAACTGGCATTTCTTTAGACAGCAGAATGAAACCCAGAGCATCTGGAAGAAACACATGCCAGAAGGACCAGAGACACAAATTCAGGTCTTCTTACTGGGAAGCAGCATTAGTTATCCCTCTGCCACTGTGCTGCTGAACCCAAGTCACTATGTGAAATGTTTACCCTACTAGATCTGCACTGGTCCACTATAAGTCCTATTATTGTGAAGAGGAAGTGTTGAGGGTCAATAACAACTGAGCCACAAAGTGACAGACCACAGAAACTCACAGAGTGTGAGGTACTGATTGCTCAAGAGTACAAATGGACTACATCTGTGGCATCAGAGTTCCAATCTACCTCTGGAAGCAGCAGCATCACAAGAACTGTGCTTCAGACGCTTCATGAAATGGGTTTCCATGGCCAAGCAACTGCACATAAGCCTAAGATCACTATGCAGTAAAACACTGACAGGAGTGGCGTAACGCACTCCACCATTGGACTCTGAAGCGGTGGAAATGTGTTTGTGAGAAGTCATTAACACCGTGCTTCATAATGCCTATGTAGGTGACTGCTTACAGTCAGTTCCAACAGAAGAACAAGCAATAAAAGTGGCAAAAGATCTCCAAGCTCTACGCTTCGGAGGGGGATCCCACCTGACCAAGTAGGTGAGTAACAGCAGAACGGTCTTGTTGTTTATTCCTGAAGAAGACAGAGCTCTTGAACAAAGAGATTTAGACTTTAGTCATAGTTTGCTCCCAGAAGAACATGCCCTGGGTGTCCAGAGGTGTAGCCAAATGGACAGTTTCAAAGTTCAGATCAAGTTTCAAGATAAGCCCACTAGAAGGTGTGGTATTCTATCTGTTGTCAGTTCTGTTTATGACCTCCTTGGATTTTTAGCACCAGTTGTACTGGCAAAGCTTATCTTAACTCTTTGAAGGCTGAATATTTTTTCCAGTTTTCTGAAAAGCACACAAAGCAATGGTTTCAAACATACATCAACATAAAACGTCTTTTGCTGCATGCCATGGCTGCTGTCAGTGCACATTGGGTGTCTCTGGCAGCAGCGGCTGCATGGGGGCAGCTCAATGACCAGCAGGAATACACAACAGGCCAGCTGAATGGCTGTCTTCGGACAGCAGTAGCAGTCAGAGAGTAATGAAATCTGGTTTGTACTTCTTGTCATCATAAGAGGCAGTCCTCCCAGGTGAACGTTGGCATTGGTGCATTAGCTACATGAACATGCTCAGCACCGCAATCAACTGATGCTGGACCCTCACGTTCGTGTTTGATCTCCAGATCACTTGCACCAAAAAACGACAACTCAAGAGTCTGACTCAGCGATATGATTCACTTTGGTCTTTCGCAAGATGTCGATACCATTTGAGGGGTTGTTTGCTCTCCACCACTCATGCACATGCAGAAAATCTCGGTCAAATCAACAAAGCTAACTTTAAAGTGAGACAAACTAAACCATAACGGTGAGTTTTGTCACAGTTTACAGCTGTTTATCGTCCTCTACCCCTGAATTTCGACAAAAGTCGACATCCGCCCTGAAAGAGTTAAGAGACTTGTGCAAAGAGAAATGTAAGTGGAACGATAAAGTGGAAGCCTAAGATCACTATCCAGTAGAGCGCTGGTACACCACTCCGTCATTGGACTCTGAAGCAGTGGAAACATGTTCTTCGGGTTGATGAATCACGCTTCGCTATCTGGCAGTCTGATGGACAAATCTAGGTGTGGTGGATGCCAGGAGAACAATTCCTTCTGGAGTACATAATTTAGTGGATAAGTATTGGCGGCGGCACGGTGGCGCAGTGGTAGCGCTGCTGCCTCGCAGTTAGGAGACCTGGGTTCGCTTCCCGGGTCCTCCCTGCATGGAGTTTGCATGTTCTCCCCGTGCCTGCGTGGGTTTCCTCCCACAATCCAAAGACATGCAGGTTAGGTGGATTGGCGATTCTCAATTGGCCCTAGTGTGTGGATGTGTTTGTGTGTGTCCTGTGGTGGGTTGGCCCAGGATTGGTTCCTGCCTTGTACCCTGTGTTGGCTGGGATTGGCTCCAGCAGACCCCCGTGACCCTGTATTCGGATTCAGCGGGTTAGCAAATGGATGGATATTGGCAGGGCTTGGCCTCAACCCACTTGGTTCCAATGAGTACTGTTAGTGCTACAGCAGACAAAGACATTTAAGACAATTGTGTGCTGCCATCTTTGTGAAGGCCCTTTTCTGTTCCACAGACCAAGCCAGGCCTATAAAACATGGAGGAACTGGCCAATGCCCTGACCTTAACCCTACTGGACACCTTTGGGATCAAATGGTACGCCGATTGTGAGGCAGATCTTCTCATCCAACATCAGTACCTGACCTCACAATTGCTCTTTTGGCTAAATGGGCACAAATGTACTCCAAAATCTTGAGGTAAGCCTTTCACAGTAGAGTGGAGCCTGTCATAAGCACAAAGAGCGGGACAACTCTATATTAATGCATGTTGTTTTGGAATGAGATGTTCAAGAAGCTCATATTGGTGTGATGGTTAAGTGTCCACAAACTTTTGGCCGTACAGTGTAGTTCTACTCATGTATCATGGCATCCGAGGATGGCAGCATGTTAAAAGTAAGGATTTCACTGTACACATGACAATAATGACTCTATAAACCTATCAATTGAATGTCTGACGAGTGGGCTCTGCTTCACACTAGCACACCATCCAAGGATTCCTACTGCAATTTTACAAGACGCTGCTTTGTATGGCCTTTGGCATGTGAAATAAATAAATGTTTTTTTTTTTATTTATATTCATTACTTTAAATCAAGGGTGCCCAATACGTCGATCACGATCGACCGGTAGATCGCAAAGGTAGTGCAGGTAGATGGAAGCATTCAATAAGGGCGCGTACAAAAAGGCGAGCTTCAAAAGGGCGACCTCAATTGGGCGCAGCGAATAAAGGCGTTCGTAGATAATTTAGCTCAAATGGCTAATCTAATAATCTAGTAAATTTCCTGTAATAATTTTGTTGCGTTTGCCTTTATTCGCTGCGCCCAATTAAGGTCGCCTTTATTTACGCGCCCTTATTGAAGGATACCCAGGTGGATCGCGTTGCATTCAAAAATATATATTTTTTAAATGTTAGTCTATCATAGGGCGGCACGGTGGCGCAGTGGTAGCGCTGCTGCCTCGCAGTTAGGAAATCCGGGTTCGCTTCCCGGGTCCTCCCTGCGTGGAGTTTGCATGTTCTCCCGTGTCTGCGTGGGTTTCCTCCGGGCGCTCCGGTTTCCTCCCACAATCCAAAGATATGCAGGTTAGGTGGATTGGCGATTCTAAATTGGCCCTAGTGTGTGCTTGGTGTGTGTTTGTGTGTCCTGCGGTGGGTTGGCACCCTGCCCGGGATTGGTTCCTGCCTTGTGCCCTGTGTTGGCTGAGATTGGCTCCGGCAGACCCCCGTGACCCTGTGCTTGGATTCAGCGGGTTAGAAAATGGATGGATGGGATAGTCTATCATATAGCCTCCCTATGGCATTTGCCGCTTGATTGACATACAGGGCGCCCAGTCTGAGATCTCTTTTCTTCTCACACACTGGTCATCCCGCACGCACAATCAAACGCGTGAGCTACTGCAAAACTCCGGCTATCTAAGTGATCTAGTTAGCCTTCTAATTTATATCGACTAAAGAAGGGATTTAAAAAAGAAAAAAAAAGTTGGTTATGGGCTGGATGTGGAATTGGAAGACGATTTTTTTTTTCTCACAATGTCACAATCGAAGTGCGTTTCTCTGATCTTCAATCTATCACTGCTAATCCAAAGAAGGAAAATGTGGAAAGGCACTTTCGAACTGTTCATAAAAACTACAAAACTGACTTCCTTCTGAAAAGCGATCTGAGAAAGAGAAAAGAGAGGGAACTAAAACCGCAGTTAATCGGACAGCCGTCATTTTTCACTCGGCTGAATTCAAAAGCAAAGGCAGACACACCGAGGCATCGTTCCGGGTGAGTCACTCGATCGTTAAGCATAAGAAGTCCTTCCGAGATGGAGAGATGATAAAAGATACATTCGTTGAGACAGATGGCTAGGGAGAAATTCCTGCTGAGATTTCAAGACCCCTGGCCAGAGAAAAAGGAGTTTCTCCTTGTCATTAAACATGCAGAATACAAGCAACTTAATAACGATCAATGGCCGTTAGACTTGTCATGCTTTTCCGATCTGACCAACATGTTGAATAAGCTTAATTTACAGCTGCAAGAAAAAGAGAAAACTACGGTCAATATGATTAGCTCAGTTAATGCTTTCAAATGAAAAATGCAACATCTGTCCTCAAAGCTGCGGCGCCAACATCCAAAACTTCCAGAGCTGGAGACGCAATGGAAGGCGTGTGTGCAACTTGACAGCATCTGCTAACACAGAGCAGATTGAAAATTGTCTGTCAGACTTTATCTAATGGAAAAAAAGTAACGAGTCGAGTGTTGCCCAATGTAGCGGAGTAAGAGTAGCGTTTCTTCTTCACAAATGTACTCAAATAAAAGTAAAAAGTATGGTGCTGTAAAATTACTCTAAGAAGTACATTTTCTTTTGAAGGTTACTCAAGTAAATGTAACTCTTTACTACCCACCTCTGATATATATAGCATTTTTAAAGTAGGTAGATCATTTTGACCTGGTCATGTTAAAAGTAGCTCGGATGCTGAAAACAGTGTGGGCAGCCCTGCTTTAAATAAACTGCCTGTTTTTTTTCTCCTCATGATATGTCTTTAAATTGCCAAAGGAAATGTGTACTTTAGTCTCCCTAATCTGATTGGTTAAAGTTTCATGTCCTTCAATGCCTCCAAAGAAGTAGGCGGGGCTCAATCTCCATAATCTCGTGAGATGTGGGCGGGGCTGTGTGATATCTTTTTAAAATGCTGTCTGGCACTCCTGCACTCACACAGTCAGTGTAGAAAGCGACAGACAAAGATAGGGAGAGAAGGAGAAAGAGGCAGGAAGGCCATTCAGTTAGGACGTCCCACGTCGAATGATTTGGAGAACAATTAAGGCGACAGACAAGCAGAGGGAGACAGCAAAACAAAGCAAGCTAGAGATTCCCTGCTTAGCTTAGTGTGCAGAAGATTTTTGCTCATCTTGGAGACGTTTCTTGTAAGTTACACAGTTTGTTGTTCCAAATTTAAATCGGTAGCACCTTTCATATACAGTCAGATCCACAAGTATTTGGACGGGGACACAAATTTCATAATTTTGGCAATGTATACCAGCACAATGGATTTGAAACAAAGCAATCGAGATGTGTTTCAAGGAGTTTAACAAAAATATTGTATAAGCTGTTTAGTAATGACATCCATTTTTATACATGGTCCCCTCATTTTCAGGGGCTCAAAAGTATTTGGACAAACTAACAATCCTAAATGTAATGATCATTTTCAACATTTGGTTAAAAATCCTTTATAGTCAATGACTGCCTGAGGTCTGAACCTCTGGCCATCTCCAAGTGCTGGGTTTCCATGCTAGTGATGCTTTGCCAGGCCTTTAATCAATCAATCAATCAATCAACATTTATTTATATAGCACATATTCATACAAAAAAAATGTAGCTCAAAGTGCTTTACAAAATGAATAGAAAAATAGAAGACACAATAAAAAATAAACATAAGTCAACATTAATTAACATAGAATAAGTAAGGTCCGATGGCCAGGGTGGACAGAAAAAACAAAAAAAAAAAACTCCAAAGCTGGAGAAAAAAAATAAAATCTGTAGGGGTTCCAGACCATGAGACCGCCCAGTCACCTCTGGGCAATCTACCTAACATAAGTCAAACAGTCCTCTTTGTATTTAGGGTTTTCATGGAAGGACCTGATGATGATGGTCACGTAGACATCTTACTTACTTACTTACTTACTTTACTGCCGCTGTCTTCATGCGCTGCTTGTTTGTTGGACTTTCTGCCAATCAGTTTTGTCTTCGACAAATGAACTGCATGTCTAGTTGAGTTGAGGTCAGTTGACTGACTTGGCCATTGAAGCATCTTCCACTCCTTTGGCTTGAAAAGCACTTGGTTTGCATTCACAGTGGGTTTTGGCTTATTGTCCATCTGTACTGTGAAGTGTCGTCCTTTCAGTTGTGCTGCATTTGTCTGAGCAGACCGTATAGCACCCTGGACACTTCAGAATTCATCCTGCAGCTTGTCCCAGCAGTCACATCGGCAATAAACACCAGTGACTGACTTCCATTCACAGCCTTGCATGCCCATGCCGTAACGCTGCCTCCACCATGTTTCACAGATGATGTGGTAATCAGATCGTGAGACGCTCCTTTTCTTCTCCGTACCCTTCTCTTTCATTCATTCTGGTATATATTGATCTTTGTTTCCTTTGTCCAGAACTGGACAGGCTTTTAAAAAATCTTTTCTGGCAAAGTCTAATCTGTCCTTCCTATGCTTGTGGCTTACCAGCGGTTTGCACCTTTTAGTAGACCCTCTGTCTTTACTTTCTTGCAGTCTTCTCTTGATTGGACACCATGATAGGCCAGTCTACCAGAGTGTGGTCTTGACTTGGTTAAATGTTGTGAAGGGGTTTTTCCTCACTAAGGATTCCACACTAATTCTACAATCATTAAAGCACAGTTGTCTTCTGCGATTTCCAGACCTTCTGGTGTTGCTGAGCACACCAATGTCCTCCTCCTCTTTAAGAATCTACCCGATGGTTGATTTGACCACTCCTGGTGTTTCTGCTCTCTCTCTAATGGGTTTTTGTGTTCTCAGCCTAATGATGGCCTCCTTTTACTTGACTGGACAACTCTAAGGGCCTCACATTGAGAGTTCACAGTGACAGCTTCCATATGCAAATCCCACACTTGGAATCGAGCCCTGATCTTCTACCTCATGGGTGTCGAACTCCAGTCCTGGAGGGCCGCAGTGGGTGCAGGTTTTTATTCTAACCATCTTCTTTATTAGTGACCAGTTTTTTTTACTGCTAATTAACTTATTTTGCCTTCATTTTAATTAACTTGACTCAGGCCCCTTAGTTATTTCTTTTTTCTTTAAATTAGCAGCCAAACAATAATGAGACACAAAACATGACCGGCTCACCTGTGCCCATCACACTCCTCTTCTTCTTCTTCTTTCAGCTGCTCCCGTTAGGAGTCGCCACAGCAGATCATCTTCTTCCATATCGTCCTGTCCTCGTCATTTTGTTCTGTTACATCCATCACCTGCATGTCCTCTCTCACCACATCCACAAATCTTCTCTTAGGCCTTCATCTTTTCCTCTTCCCTGGCAGCTCCATCCTTAATATCCTTCTCCCAATATACCCAGCATCCTCTGCTGATGTCCAAACCAATGCAATCTCGCCTCTCTGACTTTGTCTCCCAACCGTCCAACTTGAGCTGACCCTCTAATGTCCTCATTTCTAATCTTGTTCATCCTCGTCATACCCAATGTAAATCTGAACATCTTTAACTCTGCCACCTCCAGCTGTGTCTCCTGTGCCACCATCTCCAACCCATATAATATAGCTGGTCTCACTACCGTCCTGTAGACCTTTCCTTTCACTCTTGCTGATACCCATCTATTATTACCCAATCATATGTCTTTTTCTTTTCTTGTAACTTTCTCTTTGACGTCTTGTAAAGCGCTTTGAGCTACATTGTTGTATGAATATCTTCTGCTTTCGGCTGCTCACGTTAGGGGTTGCCACAGCAGATAATCTTTTTCCATATCTTTCTGTCCTCTGCATCTTGCTCTGTCACACCAATCATCTTCATTTCTCTCACCACATCCATAAACCTCCTCTTAGGCCTTCCTCTTTTCCTCTTCCCTGGCAGCTCCATCCTTAACATCCTTCTCCCAATATACCCCTCATCTCTCCTCTGCACATGTCCAAACCAATGCAATCTCACCTCTCTGACTTTGTCTCCCAACTGTCCAACTTGAGCTGGCCCTTTAATGTCCTCATTTCTAATCCTGTCCATCCTCATCACACCCAATGCAAATCTTAGCATCTTTAACTCTGCCACCTCCAGTTCTGTCTCCTGCTGTCTCCTGTGCCACCGTCTCCAGCCCATATAACATAGCTGGTCTCACTACCGTCCTGTAGACCTTCCCTTTCACTCTTGCTGATACCCATCTATTATTACCCAATCATATGTCTTTTTCTTTTCTTGTAACTTTCTCTTTGACGTCTTGTAAAGCGCTTTGAGCTACATTGTTGTATGAATATCTTCTTCTTCTTTTGGCCGCTCCCGTTAGGGGTTGCCACAGCAGATAATCTTTATCCATATCTTCCTGTCCTCTGCATCTTGCTCTGTCACACCAATCATCTGCATGTCTTCTCTCACCACATCTGTAAACCTCCTATTAGGCCTTCCTCTTTTCCTCTTCCCTGGCAGCTCCATCCTTAATATCCTTTTCCCAATATACCCAGCATCCTCTGCACATGTCCAAACCAGCACAATCTCGCCTCTCTGACTTTGTCTCCTACCTGAGCTGACCCTCTAATGTCCTCATTTCTAATCCTGTCCATCCTCGTCACACCCAATGAAAATTTTAGCATTTTTAACTCTGCCACCTCCATCTCTGTCTCCTGCTTTCTGGTCAGTGCCAATGTCACCAGCCCATATAACATAGCTGGTCTCACTACCGTCCTGTAGACCTTCCCTTTCACTCTTGCTGATACCCGCCTGTCACAAATCACTCCTGACAACAGCTGAAAATAAAGAAAGGTGAAGGTCTCGGTAAGGTTGATCTCTCAGCTCACCAAAACATTTTGACGGTGTTCTTAGGAAAAACAGAATATGAAGAGTTTTGGAAATGTCTGCGGTGGCAGAATAAGAGCAGCAATGAGCCATGGAATTGAATAACAGGTTTAATTAACAGCAAGAATCCGCTGCTCATTAATAGATTGGTTGGAGTTTGAAATCCCAGTTTAGCTGGTCATCTGGTAGCTCGTATCACATCTCATTTCTGTTTGGCTGACATTTAATGAAGAAAGGAATCAATTCAGAGGGCTGAAAACCTTAAAAACAGGGCTATTAAAATGAAGAGTAAAGGAGTTGATTATTAATGAAAACTGGTCACTGATTAGGAAAAGGGTTAGAATGAAAACCTGCAGCCACTGCGGCCCTCCAGGCTCGGAGTTCGACTCCCCTGTTCTACCTGCTTAATCTAAATCTATAGATAGAAATCCGATATCTGTCTGCCTGTCCGCGTTCATGAGAGAATTACTTAACGGACTTTCTATAATTTGCTTGAACTTTCCAGTTGATTTTGCGACTTCTCTCATCGCACTAAGTATCGTAGTTTGCTTACGGCAGCGATTTATTTGCGCAAACCTAAGAGAGATGCAGCAGGCTGAGTTCCTCCGCCACGTGTTGGAGCGCACCTCACCTCCACTTAGCTAGCGATACCTGTTTGTTCAGCAGACATCATCATCTAGAGATTGTTAAGGAGTAACGTTTGACGTTTTCGAGAGAGAGAGAGATAACAGCTACAGTGCACTGAAAAACGTATTTTCCCATCTTCCTGATTTCTTATTTTTTTGCATGTTTGTCACACTGAAATGTTTTAGATCATCAAACAAATTGAAATATTAGACAAGCATAGCCCAAGTTAAAAAAAAAGTGCAGTTTTTAAGTGATTTTATTTATTAAGGAAAAAAAAAACTATCCTAACCTACATGGCCCTGTGTGAAAAAGTGATTGCCCCCCTTGTTGAATCATGAAGTAACTGTGGTTAATCACATTTTTTGGAAGGCTGAGTTCAATCTCACTAGCCACAGCAGGCCTGGTGAATCAAGAGATCACTTCACCTGTCAGACAAAATGAAGTCGGTCAAAAGATCCCAAAAAGGAAGACATCATGCCACGATCTAAAGAAATTCAGGATAAGATGAGAAACAAAGTAACTGACATCCATCAGTCTGGGAAGGGTTACAAAGCCACTTCTAAAGGTGACAACTATTATCCACAAATGGAGGAAACATGGAGCACTCCACTTGTCAGGAGTGGCCGGCCTACAAAAATTACCCCAAGAGTGCAGCTACGACTCATCCAAGAGTTCACAGAAGACCCCAGAACAACATCTAAAGAACTGCAGGCCTCACTTGCCTCAGTTAAGGTCCGTGTTCATGACTCAACCATAAGAAAGAGACTGGCATGCATGGCAGAGTTTCAAGGCAAAAACCACTGCTGACCATAAAAGAACATAAAGGCTTGTCTCACTTTGGCCAAAAAACATCTTGATGATCCCCATTCTGTTGACTGAACAAACACAAGTTGAACTTTTTGGAAGGTGTGTGTCCCATTACATCTGGCATAAAAGTAACACAGCATTTCAGAAAAGGAACATCATAACAACAGTCAAACATGGTAGTGGTAGTGTGATGGGCTGGGGCCGCTTTGCTGCTTCAGAACCTGGATGACTTGCTGTGATTGACGGAACCATGGATTCTGCTCTCTACCAAAAAACTCCTGAAGGAGAATGTCTGACCATCAGTTCGTGACCTCAAGATGAAGCGCACTTGGGTTCTGCAGCAGGACAATGAGCCAAGACACGGCAGCAAGTCCACCTCTGAATGGCTTAAAAAACAACAAAATGGTGGTTTTGGAGTGGCCTAGTCAAAGGTCCAGACTTGAATCCAATGGAGATGCTGTGACATGAGCTTAAAAAAGTGGTTTATGCTCGGAAACCCTCCGTTGTGGTTGAATTAAAACAATTCTGTGGGCTAAAATTCCTCCACAGCGATGTGAAAGACTCATTGCCAGTTATCGCAAATGCTTGATAGCAGTTGTTGCTGCTAAGGGTGGCACAACTTGTTATTAGGCTTAGGGGGCAATTACTTTTTCACATAAGACGATGTAGGTTTGGATAGTTTTTTTCCTTAATAAATAAAAATTGCATTTTGTGTTTACTTAGGTTATCCTTGTCTAATATTTAAATTGGTTTGATGATCTGAAACATTTAAGTGCGACAAACATGCAAAAAAATAAGAAATCAGGAAGGGGCCAAGCACTGTACATGTGTGTTTTAGAGCAGGGGTTGCCAAGTCCGGTCCTAGAGGACCACCGTGGCTGCAGGTTTTCATTCTAACCCTTATTTTAATGAGTGCCCTGTTTGTACTGCTAATTAACTTCTCGTGAATTCATTTTAATTGACTTCTCTTTTAAGATTTGTTCCTCTGAATTGCTTCATTTCTTTCTTTAAATGGCACCCAAACAAAAATGAAATGTGAAGTGAGGGAGACAGCAGAAGACCAACTAAGTCAGGGCCTCAAACTCCAACCAATTTCACTCCAACCAGCTGCTTAATGAGGTGCCGATTCTTGTCGTTAATTAAACCCGTTCTTTAATTCTGTGGCTTGTTGCTGCTCTCGTGGTGTATTGGCAGACATTTCTCTAATTGTTGATTCTCTCTTTTCTAAGAGCAACTGTGAAAATGTTTTGTGGATCTGAGCAGATCAGCATTCCTGAGACCATCATCTTTCTTTATTTTCAGATATTGTATGATGGACACCAGTTGTTTTGGCTCATTTTGTGTCATGATTGTTTGGCTGCTAATTTAGAAAAACGAAACAAGTAAGGGGTCTGAGTCTTCAGGAGCAAACCAAATAAAATGAATTCAAAAGAAGTTAATCAGAGGCAAAAACAGGTCACTCATTAAGAAAAGGGTTAGAATGAAAACCTGCAGCCACGGTGGTCCTCCAGGACTGGAGCTGCCGACCCCTGGTTTAGAGGGAACCTGCTCATTGGCAGAGATATCACGGCCACGTGCTTTAACCCCCATGAGGGGGATGCACTCCCATCAGAGGTGAACATGATCAGTTACACTGACATTTGACAATGGAGTGTACCTACCTTCCGCTTGGCCAGAATTACATTTTAAAATTTTTGTTTTTATTGATTGTTGAAGTTTGTCCCATTTCACTACTATGTGGGCGGAGCCATGGGGGAACAGCTAGTAGTTTATGAAATAATGAGGGACCTGCTGACCCCTGGCTATAGAGCAGCTTGGATGGACGGACAGACAGACAGACAGACAGACAGACAGACGGCACACTGTCCAGTGCTTTAAGATATGCATAAAGCTGGACAAGATTTAGCAGTAGAGCCCTACTTCCTCCCCTTTCAGTCTTCCAGTACTCTAGACACATCTCTTGTATTTCGAAGAGCATCTGGGTCAGAGGATGGCGGAGGTACCACTTTGCTCTTCCTCTTGCTTTGCTGTAAGGCAGAACCTGGAAATTACACTGAGGCATTCTAGAATGAATCAGGAATTGTAAACTGATTTTATTCCATTTTATAGCTTTTGATAAATGTCTAACATTCTGCTCATTTTTTTAAATTGTAGTTTATGAAGATCAACATTTTCAAATTTTGTGCCATAATTTAGGTTCATAGGGTCAGTGTTGTCACAGGTACAGGGAGAATTGTAAAGTTCTTGCATGTGCTAATCAACACACAACATGTTATCATGATAGACAGATAGATAGATAGATAGATAGATAGATAGATAGATAGATAGATAGATAGATAGATAGATATGAAAGGCACTATATTATAGATATATAGATAGATATGAAAGGCACTATATTATAGATAGATAGGAAAGGCACTATATTATAGATAGATAGATAGATAGATAGGAAAGGCACTATATAATAGATAGATAGATAGATATGCAAGGCACTATATAATAGATAGATATGAAAGGCACTATATTATAGATAGATAGATAGGAAAGGCACTATATAATAGATAGATAGATATGAAAGGCACTATATTATAGATAGATAGGAAAGGCACTATATTATAGATATATAGATAGATATGAAAGGCACTATATTATAGATAGATAGGAAAGGCACTATATTATAGATAGATAGATAGATAGATATGAAAGGCACTATATAATAGATAGATATGAAAGGCACTATATTAAAGATAGATAGATAGATAGGAAAGGCACTATATAATAGATAGATAGATAGATAGGAAAGGTACTATATAATAGATAGGAGAGGCACTATATAATAGATAGATAGATACTTTATTAATCTCCAAAGAGAAATTCGCATACTCCAGCAGCAGCATACTGATAAAGAACAATATTAAATTAAAGAGTCATTACAATGCAGGTATAACAGACAATAACTTTGTATAGTGTTAACGTTTACTCCCCGGGTGGAACTGAAGAGTCGCATAGTGTGGCGGAGTAACGATCTCCTCAGTCTGTCAGTGGAGCAGGATGGTGACAGCAGTCTGTCACTGAAGCTGCTCCTCTGTCTGGAGATGATCCTGTTCAGTGGATGCAATAGATTCTCCATGACTGACAGGAGTCTGCTCAGCGTCCGTCACTCTGCCACAGATGTTAAACTGTCCAGCTCCTACAATAGAGCCTGCTTTCCTCACCAGTTTGTCCAGGCGTGAGACGTCCTTCTTCTTTATGCTGACTCCCCAGCACACCACCTCGTAGAAGAGGGCGCTCACCACATCCGTCTGATAGAACATCTGCAGCATCTTATTGCAGATGTTGAAGGACGCCAGCCTTCTAAGGAAGTATAGTCGGCTCGGTCCTCTCTTGCACAGAGCATCAGTGTTGGCAATCCAGTCCAGTTTATCATCCAGCTGCACTCCCAGGTATTTATAGGTCTGTACTCTCTGCACAGTCACCTGTGATGATCACGGGGTCCATGAGGGGACTAGTCCTCCTAAAATCCACCACCAGCTCCTTGGTTTTTCTGGTGTTCAGTTGTAGGTGGTTTGAATCGCACCATTGAAGTCCTTGATTAGGTTCTTATACTCCTCTATGCTGTCATTCCTAAACGGCTCATAACCCCTTAAATTAAAGCTGAAACTCTACACTTCAATCACATAATGATTTCTTCATTTTAAATCTATTGTGGTGGCGTACAAAACCAAAATGATAAAAATTGTGTCACAGTCCAAATGCTTATGGACCTGACTGGTGATCTTGAATATATATTTAGTTTTTTTATTAGCCTTTTATAGTTTCTTTCATATTTGTATCTTTTTCTGTTATATTGTGCCTTTTTCCTATCTCTCTTTTCATGTCTTTCCTAATTTTACTGTACTCTTCACTTTTTTATTGCAAATCAAGTTTATTGTCATGTGTGCACTATACAATGAAATTCTCGCTGTCCCACCAGTAAAATACCATATGATGGTGCACGCTTTGAACAGATTCGTTTAAATTTAAAATCGATTAATTAAGGAGTAAATCCATCCACCCATTTTGTAACTAACTTATCTCGTTCTAATTCAGGTTGAACCTAAACTAGCATCAGTTGAGCACAAGAGAGGAAAAAGCCTTGGCTGGCACAATTCTGGGGTAATTGAAGAGTTCATTGTTAAATAAAAGAGGAAAGCAATATATGAATTTAGTTTTATTTGTTACCTGCTTAGTGCAGTATAGGACTGAGGGAATAAATCCATCAATCAGTCCATCTGTTAAGTTAATAAATGGCTCTCCCCATCTTAGCCCTCCTCACACTTAATTAAAAGAAGCCCTTGAGGTGACAAGGTGGCACTGCAGAGCGATGTGTCACCATGTCCCTCACACACCCATGCCATGCCAGCTTTAAGAGCATTGACACGTGTTAGCTGTGAGGGGGCAAACCTATGGCACCCCAGAGAAAGCCCCCAAGGTACTCCCACTTAGAGCAAAGGCAAAAAAATAAAAAGCAGACCAGCTGGAAATTGAATGCAGACCCCAGGTCCTTTGGGTTTGTGAGGAGGAAGCATTAATTGATTGTGCCACCCGGTACTGCCATTCAGTAATGTGCTGCTGAATTCATTTCTGCAAAGGAGAGTGAGAGTTGGGTACAAAGATGGCATCTGTGGCTAACCAAAGTGTTGTGAGGAGGTGATGAGATCTCATGCTACCTGAGAGGGTGGAATGCGACTTTAGCTGAAAAATGGCTCTCATACTGCTGGGCTGGAGGACCACAACGTGACATCTGAATTCCCTGTTTGAGACTAGACGTACAGCGCTCTCCGTGGTGTTTGGGACAAAGACACATTTCCCCCTCTGCACCAAAGTTTCAAATTTCAAATCAAACAATTCAGAAATTGTGATTAATGTGCACATTGCAGACTTTTTGCATTTAAGGGTTTTTACGCGCATTTTGGTCACATAGACTTTTTCTACACGGTACCCCCATTTCAGGGCACAATACTGTTTGATGTTATAGCAATGGCAGGTCTAATAAAGCAGTCGTCATATTTAGGTCTTTGCACCAAGGAGTCTCTGGGCTTGGTCACCATTAAGAGAGAGGACGTGGAGGTGGTGCTGCGTGGCATACAGAGTGCACTTTAAGAGAATACCACACCAAAAATGATTTTTACAACTCCATCCAGACTCTGTATGTGTGAGTGTCAGCGTGTAGCCTACATGTGCTCTAAGGGGCAGAGATTGACTGAAATGGGTAAGCTGATTGAATAATGGATGATCCACATGTTCAGATGCACAGTGCGATGAAGTTTGAGTGTGACAAGAAACATGACAGGAGCTCCTTTATAAGAGCAGCAATACGCCTGCATAGTGCCTCACTAAAACTGAGACATTCTGGTGTGCGTATATATTTATGTATTTATTTTTAACTTATCTACCTATTTTTGTATTTATTTCATTAAAGAACCTTCTGTAAAATGTCAAAACTCTCAGTGGGGACAAAGTTCTATCTATCTATCTATCTATCTAATAGTGCCTTTCATATCTATTTATGTAATCCTGCCAACTACACTAAATTATCTTATCTGTGTAATCCTGCCAACTACGCTACATTATCTGTCTGTCTATCCATCTATCTATGTAATCCTGCAAACTACACAACATTGTCTGTCTGTCTGTTTATGTAACCCTGCCAACTACACTAAAATATATATCTGTGTAATCCTGCCAACTACACTAAAATATCTATCTAATCCTGCCAACTACGCTAAATTAGTAGTTTATAATTATAGTTTATAATTTATTATAGTTGGCAGGATTACATAGATAGACAGACAGTCTATCTATGTAATCCTGCCAACTATAATAAATTATCTATGTGATCCTGCCAACTACACTAAATTATCTGTTTGTCTATCCATCTATCCATATAATCCTGCCAACTACTCTAAATTACCTATCTGTGTAATCCTGCCAACTACACTAAATTATCTATCTATCTATGCTAAATTATCTGTCTGTCTATGTAATCCTACCAACTACACTAAAATATCTATCTAATCCTGCCATCTACGCTAAATTATGTCTATCTATTTAATCCTACCAACTACACTAAAATATCTATCTAATCCTGCCATCTACGCTAAATTATGTCTTATCTATTTAATCCTACCAACTACACTAAAATATCTATCTAATCCTGCCAACTAGGCTAAATTATCTATCTATCTGTCTATCTATCTCTGTTTTGTCACAGCACCACTCTGCTCTATTTTCTTTTCTGAAGAGGATCCTCTGCTTTCATTCCTTTACTCCGGCTGGAGGCCCGATGCAATGCTGAAGCCGTTGGCTCTGCTTATTCTGCTGCTCTTATACCAGACCTTGCCAGTTGGTGGCATCCTTTGCCTCTACTGTCCCTTTGAACGCAAAGAGGAGTCCTGCCCGATCATTGAGACGCAGTGCAGGGAGGATGAATTCTGCTACACCGCCAGTGGCCAGTATTCTGGGATTGATGTCCTGTCAGGGAAAGGATGTTTGGCCAGAGACAAGTGTGACATTGAGGGAAACGTCCGCTATAAAGGCATCTCCTACAGTGTGACGTATGCCTGTTGTCGTGAAAACATGTGCAACGCTGCCCACAACACACATCCCTCTCGAGTTCTACTGGTGTTCATTCCAGGACTTGTGGCTGTCTGGCTCATGGGACAGGCTTTGAATCTGTGGTGAGAGGTGCCTAAGATGAAGAGGTGCCAGCCTGGAATTGTATTTATTCTTTTTCTTTTGTAATTGATAATGGATTATTTTGTATTTGCAGTTAATTAATAATTTTCTATTATCAATAACTGATTATTTTGAATTTGAAATGAGCTCCCCATTTACACTCTGTGTAGCAAGGAATCATGAAACTTGGTCATATATCCTGAAATTGTGAGTAGCGTACACAAGTAGTCCACCCAAGGAATTGGCGTTTCTCAAAATTAAACTAAACTACTAAATTAAAAAAAAAAATAATCTGCTGACGTCACCTACTTACTTATCTAACGTCTATGACCGTAATGTTGCTCAATAAGACATAAGTGTCTCAAGGCATGTCATGGTATAAACATCAGAATACTTTTGTTAGGCCTTGATTAGTTTTTTTGACATTTTCATTTTTTTGTTTTCTATGTCAATTCTGGCCATCCTACACACATTCTGTTTTTGAGTCACTAAGTTTAATTTCTGACGTCCATTTCTGTTTGTCCTCCATTTTTTTGGGCTGTTTTGTCCACCATTTTGGTTTGCACGCTCAACACCCTTTTTGGAGTTCCTGTCATTAGGACATATGTGCTCCTTGTTTAGGGGCGTGTCCTCTGAGGTCATGACACGACCAAATGAGTTCAAAAGCTCCACTTCCTTGTCCGAGCCACGTCTCACGGTTCTAGACTTTTCGTCTTATTTCAGCTCGTCTCCTGGTTTTCTTATCACGTGTCTGTTCTCCAAGTCATGTCTCATATCTAATCAGATCAGTTTTTTGATATTAATGCACAAATTTCAGACAGTAAAAAAAAAAAAATGAATGGATAATGGGCATTGCTAAATAACTATTTGTATTTGCTGTGACCACAAGGGGGCACCACTGAGCCCCAAACCCAAGACACAGCAATACACCACACGGTTTTAGAATAAAATAAAAGATATGTATTATTTCAACATCATCACTTCACAATTCATCTTCTAATGACAAGCTAATAATGCACAAAACACACAAATCTACCTCCACCTCCACTGAGTGTTGCCCGCTGCCTCGCAACTCTAACTCAAATGAAGCGAGGCAGCGGACTCCTTTTTAAGTCGGACCCAGCAATGTTTCTTGGTGTCACACTTTGTCTTTGAGGACGAAAAAGTAGGAAGGTCCTTCCCTCGACAGCACCCTCTTATCCATCCCCAGGGCCCCCCAACACCACTGTCCTTCAGGCACCCCTGTGGGTATCCCGACTGGGAAACCATACAAGGACCACTGCCACGTAGTGTATAGGGGGATGGAACCAATCCCGATCCTTGGCTCTTTTATTTAAAACATACCAGCTGGGTACAAATATATTTCCTCTCCCCCGTTGGCCAATCTGCTTTGGCCTCCCGGGAGTCTGAGTAAAGATAGATAGATAGATAGATAGATATGAAAGGCACTATATAATAGATAGATGGATAGATAGATAGATATGAAAGGCACTATATAATAGATAGATAGATAGATATGAAAGGCACTATATAATAGATAGATAGATATGAAAGGCACTATATAATAGATAGATAGATAGATATGACAGGCACTATATAATAGATAGATAGATAGATATGACAGGCACTATATAACAGATAGATAGATAGAAAATGAAAGGCACTATATGATAGATAGATAGATATGAAAGGCACTATATAATAGATAGATAGATAGATAGATAGATAGATAGATAGATACTTTATTAATCCCAAGGGGAAACAAACTCCGATCTGACCAGGGTGCCTGCTCTCTTTCTAACATTGCAAATGGCAGACCCGTGTGTGTCATTACGACCGTGACATGACAATGCGTGACGTAATGAAGTGGTGTTTGGGTCAGAGCGACTCCTTAACACACACCACCTATGTGTGAATACATAGCGGATTTCACGGCAAACCTACCAATAAAAGAGCTCCGTTTACAAGACTTCACAAATTTACTGGGACGAGGACATTTTGCCGGGTCCAGTGGGCCACAATCCTTACGCTGAATCCTTGAATCATTGAATGTTTTTCAATATTTTCCCATGTTGAGGTTTATCTACGCATTTTCATTCACATTGCCAAATGTGCATTTCAGATTAGTCGGCGCAAGTGCCCCAAACACACCCGATTTAACTGGCACCATGCCCAGCTTCGGATTCTGCTTTGTGTAGTTCAGCCCCACTGTGGCCTTGAATGGGTTTAAGTGGCCTTTAAAATGATATGAAATAAATGTTATCGTCTTCATGCTAAATCGTTTAATATCACATGCACAATGTGCATAAACTTCCGGATCATTCAGACAATGACGGATCTCTACAGTTGTGTGAAAAAGTAGGTGCACCCCATTGGAAATCATCAATATACCTGAACAGGCAGATCTTCACGCCAGCAGTGCCTACACGTAAAGGTGATGCGCTTCAATAAAAGCACAATAGAAAATGTGCCTTCTCCATCATATATTCAATAAAAATATCAAGTCTAAAAACCTACATGCCGAGTATTTACACGCCTACATTGAAAAATCTGTTAGAAATGTAGGCATTCAGAGCAGCGTACCACCTGAGAGAAGCAAAAAACTCAAACAGGCCCACATCCTCCCGTTTGAAGTCGTCCTTCTAATTATGCACATTTATTTAAGACAGCAACAAACAGAATGTTTAAAGTTGTACTTTTTCATTCATGGAAGTGATGCACAAGCCCACCCGGCTTCACGGCTCAAAGTTTCGAGGTGTGCGACTGCCAGCTTCACGGTCCTGTAGTACATTTTTTCCCAATAAATTCCCCTCGATGAGCGTTTTCATGTCTTCACTGCCATTTATCCAGTTACGTTGACCCTCACGTGTCTCTGTAACGTCTTGTGAAGGCTCCCAACCTTGTTGCCATCAAATGCGAAAATATAGTAAAAAATCTCCAAGTTCTTCTACAATATCAGATGCCCATCTATGTGCCACTGCCCTGAGGTTTTCTAGCCCAACAGAAGCCTAACATACCTAATTTCCAATTCTCTTTTGTAGCCATAACAGTTTGCCTCTGGGTTTACATTGGCACAAGCTACTGTGCCTTTATTGCCAGTCCTACTGGTGAAGTGACATCTGCAATGCCACAGCAGCTATGTGTATAAATTGTCATGCCAATCCCCCTGATGGGGTTTATTCTGAGGCTCATTTTAGTCCCTTACCAGTTGGCACCCCAATATGGGCACTGCTAGCAAATGTCCTCTCAAGTGCTGTAAGCTACAGCCATAAGAGGGCTTGCTGCAGTGTGGCTGAGTTTTTCTTTTATGCCAACGTGTGCTGTGAGAGGTGGGGTGCAGTGAGAGGTGGCAGGGTCAGATGTCACACACTAACCTTGTAAAGCTGGTCATTGCTGAGGGACAGGAGATGGGATGGAGTCAGATGTCAGACCCTTACCCTAAAATGAGACCCATCTATGCATTGTGGAACAGTAGGTAGGCATCCACCTTGCATAAAGAAATAAACAATAGCATTACAATGAATGTGTGTAGGCACTTAAGACAGAAACTACACGTCATGTAAAATCATACATTCCACATATGGCAAACACTCTGACATCTGACCCCACACCTTCCTGAGTCCTACAGTGAGGGGCACTTGTGCATGTCGGCCTCACTGGCATTGTCTTGATATTCATGCTAAGCATTGTTCCTCCCAGTGGGTGACTGACACCAGTAAGATGAGTGTTGGCACAGCCCACATTAGTTCTCTGAATATTTTCAGACCTATTTTCACTGACCAGACTCTTTTATTTATTCTTTTGTCATTGTTAATTCTTAACCAAATAAATACATCCAAACATGATCTGAGTTTTTGGTGTACTGCTTGTTTGTTTGGTGCCAGTAACATCTTGAGTGTTTAAAGTGGCCACGTGTTGTGTTCCTGCCAGTTGTAAAGCTCAAAATCAGGGAGCAGGCCGCAGAAACCACAAGTGAGACCTGCGCTCCGCATCAATTCTGCATCAAAAGAGTAGGTAAGCCAGCCCTAAACTCACAGAGGCAGGCTTAAGGCCTGCAGAGGCCCAAAAAGTGGGGCAAAAACTTTAAAAAGTCACAAATAAAAAAAGGGATAGAGGGGAGAACCATAACAATAAAACACTGATACAAGAATCCATCCATCAATCCTCTTCCGCTTATCCGGGGTCAGGTCATGGGGGCAGCAGCTTGAGCAGAGATGCCTAGACTTCCCTCTCCCCGACCACTTCTTCCAGCTCTTCCGGGAGAATCCTGAGGCGTTCCCAGGCCACCCAGGAGACATAGTCCCTCCAGCGTGTCCTGGGCCTCCTCCCGGTTGGACGTGCCCGGAACACCTCACCAGGGAGGCGTCCAGGAGGCATCCTGATCAGATGCCCGAGCCACCTCATCTGACTCCTCTCGATGCGGAGGAGCAGCGGCTCTACTCTGAGCCCCTCCTGGATGACTGAGCTTCTCACTCTATCTTTAAGGGAAAGCCCAGACACCCTGTGGAGGAAACTCATTTCAGCCGCTTGTACTCGCGATCTCGTTCTTTCGGTCACTACCCTTAGCTCATGACCATAGGTGAGGGTAGGAGCGTAGATCGACTGGTAAATTGAGAGCTTTGCCTTACGGCTCAGCTCCTTTTTCACCACGACAGACCGATGCAGAGCCCGCATCACTGCGGATGCCGCACCGATCCGCCTGTCGATCTCACGCTCCATTCTTCCCTCACTCGTGAGCAAGACCACGAGATATTTGAACTCCTCCACTTGGGGCAGGATCTCACTCCCAACCTTGATACAAGATAACTAAATTAATTTATTGTCTAAAACAGAAGAAGTTAAAAGGGTTGGGGTCCGTCAATGGATCCTGTATAGTACAAACAAAATAAAAGGAAATAATGTAAAGTCCAAAGAAAGTACATGTACTTGCCGAAGCTGTCCAACTTACGACTGCTACTGTGTCTCATGCCTAGCAGTGTGAGTGTTGGTAAGCTGGGCATATGACAGTTCTTCCTATTCTTTCTACCGTCCCCAGTCGGCATTGCCGTATGCCGTGACTCATTCATCTCGATCTCAGTTTATTACCTGCAGTGGTTTTGATTATGTTCAGTTTATTATCAACAACGATAATTATAACTCTTAACAACACTAAATTCTAACATCAGTGTCCAAATCAGTCAAGTTTAGCAGGAGCAGTTGATAATGGATGTGTGAATGAAAAACCCCACCGTCTTCTTCTTTCAGCTGGTCCCGTTACGGGTCGCCACAGCGGATCATCTTCTTCCATATCTTCCTGTCCTTGTCATCTTGTTCCATTACCCCCATCACCTGCATGTCCTCTCTCACCACATCCATAACCCTCCTCTTAGGCCTTCCTCTTTTCCTCTTCCCTGGCAGCTTTTTCTTTAACATCCTTCTCCGAATAATACCCCTCATCTCTCCTCTGCACACGTCCAAACCAACGCAATCTCGCCTCTCTGACTTTGTCTCCCACCTGAGCTGACCCTCTAATGTCCTCATTTCTAATCCTCGTCACACCCAATGCAAATCTTAAAATCTTTAATTCTGCCACCTCCAGCTCTTTCTCCTGCTTTCTGGCCATTGCCACTGTCTCCAGCCCATATAACAGAGCTGGTCTCACTACTGTCCTGTAGACCAGGGGTGGGCAAAGTCGTTCCTGGAGGGCTGCAGTGGCTGCGGGTTTTTGTTCCAACCCAGTTGCTTAATTAGAAAACAATCCTTTCCAATAATTACATTTCATGGCTTGTTAGTGCTTTAACTCTGCTATGTCAAGTCATTCTCATATCCTAGATTTTTTTTTTCCATTCTAAGGATATCATCGAAATACTTTGAAGTGTAATACGGATGGGTAATTCTCAGTCCTTCTCTTTTTTCTCTTCTCTTTCCTTCCAAGTATTTAATTAAACCAAATAGTGCACGATAAATACACACAGGTGTAAAGGGTAACAAGCAAAATGGATAACTGCTGGTTTCTTTTGTCATTTGCATTTTATTGCTAATAAGGAGCAATTGAAAACTGAGAATGCAGTTGTTTAAGACTTAAATAAGCAATAAGGGTTCAAAATCTTAATGAGGGAGACAACTAAAATGAAGCAGAAGTTTTTCTAGAGCAATAAGCGATTCTTATTAAGCAATTGGGCTGGAACAAAAACCTGCAGCCACTGTGGCCCTCCAGGAATGACTTTGCCCACCCCTGCTGTAGACATTCCCTTTCACTCCTGCTGGTACCCGTCTGTCACAAATCACTCCTGACGCTCTTCTCCACCCACTCCACCCTGCCTGCACTCTCTTCTTCACCTCTCTTCCACAATCCCCATTACTCTGTACTGTTGATCCCAAGTGTTTAAACTCATGCACCTTCGCCAGCTCTACTCCCCTCATCCTCACCATTCCACTGACCTTCCTCTCATTCACACACATGTATTCTGTCTTGTTCCTACTGACCTTCATTCCTCTCCTTTTTAGATCAGATCTCCACCTCTTCAGGGTCTCCTCAATCTGCTCCCTGCTATCCCTACAGATCACAATGTCATCAGCAAACGTCACAGTCCACGGGGACTCCTGTCTAATCTCATCTGTCAACCTGTCCATCACCATTGCAAATAAGAAATGGCTCAGAGCTGATCCCTGATGTAATCCCACCTCTGTCACTCCTACCGCAGATCTCACCACGGTCACACTTCCCTCGTACATATCCTGTACAACTCTCACATACTTCTCTGCCACTCCCGACTTCCTCATACAATACCACAGCTCCTCTCTAGTCACCCTGTCATATGCTTTCTCCAGGTCCACAAAGATGCACTGAAACTCCTCCTGGCCTTCTCTAAACTTCTCCATCAACACCCTCAGAGCAAACATTGCATCTGTGGTGCTCTTTCCCATCACGAAACCACACTACTGCTCACTAATCATCACCTCACTTCTTAACCAAGCTTCCACTACTCTGTCCCATAACTTCATGCTGTGGCTCATCCATTTTATCCCCCTGTAGTTACTGCAGTCCTGCACACCCCCCTTATTCTTAAATATCAGCACCAGTACACTTCTTCTCCACTCCTCAGGCATCCTCTCACTTTCCAAGATTCCATTAAACAATCTGGTTAAAAACTCCACTGCCATCTCTCCTAGACACTTCCATACGTCCCATGGCTTTGAGGTGTCTGGGGGACACTTCAGGCCATCTTCAGGTCTCTCCACACGTGTTCTATGGGGTTTAAGTCTGTGCTTTGGTTGGGCCACTCAAGGACACTCAGAGACGCTCCAGCATTGTCTTGGCTGTATGTTTCAGGTCATTGTCATGCTAAAAGGTGACCCGTTGCCCAGTCTGAGGTGGTGTCCACTCTGCAGCACGTTTTCTTCAAGGTCAATTCATCCTTTCCTCAGTTCTGACCAGTCTCCCTGTAGTATGATGCTGCCTCCACCATATTTCTCCATAGTGGTAGAATTAGGCAGGTGATTAGCATTGCCTGGTCTTCACCAGACATAGTACTTGGAGTTCTCCCCAAAGATCAGACTCATCCGACCAGAGAATCATCTTCCTCCTTAAATGCTGTCCTATTTAAGAGTGGATTCCATCTAGATGTTTTACTATATATGCCTGATCTATGGAGTGCTGCCGAAATGGTTGACCTTCTGACTGGTTCTCCTATCACAGCAGAGGACTTCTGAGGTTCTGTTAGTGAACATTGGGTTCTTCATCACCTCCCTTAAGGATCATGTTTGAATGCATATATCGGTCCGTCTTACATCCTGGTCAGTCGGAACCAAACATGGTCATAACTCGACAACTATCTCTAACTGGATGTCTGCTGGCCTATGATGGCTTGGCTTTGCTGGCTCTTCCCTAAGCCTGTTCTCTTTTTGTTTCAAGTGTCTCCATCAGTGCTAGAAACGGATTTGTCGGTGGCTCCTGGCCATGTCGCTTTTTAAATGGATCCTGCTGGCGAAAACTGGTGTTGACATCAAACTTCGTCATGAGACCCTTCCTCCCATCAATGAATGAAAATGAAGAAGGCATTAACTCCATTATCACTGGTCCCAAACCCAGGTGAGAAAGGAGGAGGGTTTGGTAGTCAGATCAGCAATCTGAAGACCATAAAACGAAAACCTACATGCTACACAAATGGCAAAAAAAGTCGCACCTGCTCGGCGTGATGAAGACACCACAACCCTGAAAATGTATGATGGCAATGGATCAACCCCATATGGGAAGAGCTCAATTCTGAACGTGAAAACCACAGCCAGGATTGGTACGTGGAATGTACAGATGCTGTATCAGACTGGCAAACTTACTCAGCAACACTGCCAGTTTGAAAAGTATAACCAAGATAATCCTGGGTGTCGGTGAAATCAGCTGCTCTGGTTGGGAGCTGTGGTGTTATGGGTCCACAGCTCGTTGAGAAAAGGCCATTCATTTTAAATAAATAATCACCGCACCCGAGGCGGCCGTGAGGCGTTGTTGTAGCGAGCAGCGGGGCAGTCGTCGATGTGGCGTTTCGCCGTGTGCACAGGTGAGGAACTGCCCACATTCGTGATTGCTCCCGTGGCTAATGCTACAGCTGTGATGGCCCCTCACGTTTTAAAAAGAAGGTTTTGGGGGTGTAAGAAACGATCGGAGAGAAAAAGGAAAGGAAAGAGGACGGAGGTTACAGGGAGCAAGGAAGCATGCGGTGCAGGAGAGACAGACACGTGGAGCGTGCGTGTGGTGAGCGCGCGATCGAGCGCTCATGGGCAGCTGCAAGGAAGCTGGGTGTTAGGCCGACACCCAGGCGCTTGAGTTGAGGTTGCTCCCGCTGAGCGACCATGTAGCGGGAGTGATCAGGTGAAAGCGACGGGCCGCAGAGAAGCCGCGGAAAGGCAGCGGAAGTCGGGAGGCTTGGTGGTGGAGTCCCCAATGTGTGCGTCCTGGTCATTGGTGGACATCAAGTCTCGGGGACTGGGATGAGTGCCATACCGGAGCCAGGGATCGGGAGGTCTCCAGTCTCGTGAAAGTGTAGAGGAGGGCAGCTGCAGAGAGCGTCTTGCCTGCTGCTTGGCCCATACGGGATAAGCAGGTGAGACGCTAATAAACGATGCACCGGATTTGTTTGTTGTTTTTTTAAGACTGCTTCCATAAGAAGATTTTAACCTCTGGTTTTAAAGGATTGTTTTTTCTTAATATTTTAACCTCCACGTTCTTTTTATGGGTTATTTATTTAATGAACTTTGAAGAACTGCACTATTTATTGGAACACTGTTTTTTGTTTTGATGGACAATTTTTAATAAAAGCACTTTTGCACTTTCTACCTTCCCCTTGCTCAGTAATTTGCCTCCATTGACTAGCTCACTCGGTTACATTATCGACGGTGTTGGGTTCAAGGGTTCCCAAACATCAAAGGGAGTGTGGAGCCAGAACCCACATCGTCACAGGAGCATGCACTGTGTCACAAACTTGACCACCAATCATTGCAAGGTTTGGGGCAGCCACTCGTATAATTGGTTTCCTGGCTGCAAAATTGCAAACAAATGATAGCATTGGTGTGCACAAATCAGAGCCCAAAACAGAACTGAGGGAATAAGGAAAACGTGGAGGCTCTTAAAGGGGAAGACAGGAAGTGTAGTCAGAGGGGTCAGGCTCATTAGGGTCTTCAGCCATAGGCTCCAGCCCAGATGCGACATCAAAGGGGCCGGAGCCGGCAACATTTTCCTCCATAGGCTCGGACCCGGAAGTGACGTCAACAGTGCCAGGTGGCATCTCCCATGAATGGTCTGCAGGAAAGCAAGACAAAGAATCCGTGCACTCTGCCACAGAATCCTGACTTGGAATTGCCCTCACTCAAGCCCTTTAGCGGCAAGTGTGTGTCAGCTGATTATAACACCACACGGCGAACCACACAGATTGAGATCCTAGTGCAGCCGTATAAAGGGAGACACGTCAGCACCACACTGAACACCGTGAGGTTTTTTACAGGGGCTGGAGTGCCAATCCTACCACCAACCCCTGAGTTTTCCCTGCAAGTTCTCAGGGTTGGATGCAGATTAACGTTATACGCAGGTTAAGGGTCCAATGGAGCAGAGTCACTTCCGGCGTTTAAGTGATTCGACCCGGTAACCTTCCAATTGCTGGCATAGATCCCTAGCCTCATGGCCACCATTCCACCCTTAGCTGGAATGGAAATGGTAAAATGACCGGCAATAGAAAGGCTGTTTTATATTCAGGCCCTGAAGATAAGCACATTTGAGGTGTTGGTGTATTGCTGACTAAAGCCGCAGAGAAGGTGTTAATAGGATGGATGCCTGTAAACGAATGTATTATCACAGCACATTTCCAGTCACGACATGCCATTACCACAATTGTACAAGTTTATGCCCCAGCTGAAGACAGTAATGACACAGACAAAGATGTGTTTTACAGCCAACTTCAAGATGTGTTTGATTTTCACAGACATGATGTTCTGCTGCTCACTGGTGATATGAATACACAATTTAGTAAGGACTGGAACACATCATTGGAAAGCAGGTGTCCTTTCGACAGACAATGGTGACCGTTTCATCTTGTTTTGCAGCACTGATGGCTTATGTCACAGCAGAAGAAGACATGGCGATCACCAAATGGAATCACCAAGAACGAGATTGATTACATCTTCATTAGTTCATTACATAGAGGTGCACACATTGGAACCGACCAGTACGTTTTGAAAGCAACCCTACGACTTCAGGTTAAAAAGACTCAAGAAGGATGCACCAAAATTGACCATATGCAATGGAGAAGCTGAAGAAGACAGCGTGGTTTCAAATCAATACCGGCTAACGTTATCCAACCATTTCCTGCCTTTGCAACACGTCACCGACATTGAAGAACAATGGGCTGTCACACAACGTGGCGCATGGGAGCCAGTTAAAGGGCTTGAATGAGGGTAGTGTCACATCACGCCAGGGGGTGGCAGTGTTTATTGACCCTTTCTCTTTTTCCACTGCAGACCGATTACGAGAAATTCCGGCTGGTTTTGACAGCGCCACTTTCCGCTTCCGGCCCTGATGACATCACTTTCTGTCCCCTCCTTTAAAACTGCCATCTGTGCCTCATCAAGACAGTTCTGTTCTAGACTCCAAATCTGTACTCAGTTGTACACCACGCTTAACTCTTTTGCAGTCATGAAACAATATATTGTGGAACCTTGGGTCACGAATGTCTCGGACCATCGTACAAATCGGGTTACGACCAAAAAGTTTGCCAAGCTTTTGCATGTGTTCACGACCATACACTCGGGTGACGAACAAGCTTCGTACGCGCCGATGGTTTCCGCACGTGTTCAGTCTCTCCCTGTGCAGCGAGAGAGAGAGCGCGAGAAAGCAGTTAAAGAATTCACCGGGCTTGTTTTTGAAGAGACTGCTTCAAGCATTGTTTTAACCTCATTGTATTTAATGAAGAATGTTTTCGAATTGGATTTTAACCTCCATTTCACTTCTGTTTTTATGGGATCATTTATTTATTGAAGGATTCTGAAAGCACTGCACTTTATTTAATTTGGACTTTGTTTTTGATTGTTGTTTTGTTAATTTTAATAAAAGCACTTGGCACTTTTTGCACCATCCCCTTGTTCCATTGTAGTGCCTCACTGTCGTGTTCATCGGTAACATTACCGACAGTGACGGGTTTAGGGGCTCCCGGAAGCGAGATGGGAGCATGCAGCAAACCCGCATCGTCACAGACTTTACCTCCAAACTGTAATCTCCTCTCCACCCAGCTTCCTGCTCACTTCCTTCATGCCAGAACTCGACTCATGCAAGGTTAGTTTTCTTGGTTGTTTATGGTTAGTTTTTGTATAAATTACAGATTTTTCAAATGTTCATTTTTTTCCCTGTGCTTAAAACTCATTAAAAAAAGTGTTTACAGAGAGCGGTTCGTAAGGCTGTAGCGTGAACTCTTGCAACGGTAGTTTTCTCTTTTCAAGGTTGTCTCAGTGTTATTCAATGTTTTTACATTTAGTTTACTATTACACTGTGCATTCTATGGTATACATTTAATTAGCTATTTTTGTGCTTAAAAATCTTTAACAATATATATATTTACATACAACTCGTACGGTCTGGAACGGATTAATTGTATTTACATATAATACTATGGGGGAAATTAGTTTGGGTCACGACCAAATCGGGATGCGACCAGAGTTTTAGGAACGAATTACGGTCGTGACCCGAGGTTCCACTATACTAGTGACTGCCCTAACTCTTTTGTGTGGCTCACTTGTCTCTTCTTTGATGGGGCATTATTCCAACAAATTGTTACAGAGACCGGAGATCAGACACTGAGGCACAGACGAGGAACCCAAAGAGAACATCGGATACAAGAAACAACCTGGGCCTTTGTAGAAAGAGCGAAAAGAAAAGCCAAGAGGCAGAGAGACGGTGCAAAAACACGACTGGCAAGAGAAGAATCTACAATGAAATATCTGTAATGCCAACAAGAAAACGTGGCTAGAGTAGATAGAGAGATAGATATGAAAGGCACTATATGATAGATAGATAGATAGATAGATAGATAGATAGATAGATAGATAGATAGATAGATAGATATGAAAGGCACTATATGATAGATAGATAGATAGAGATAGATAGACAGATTGATAGATATGAAAGGCACTATAAGATAGATAGATAGATAGATATGAAAGGCACTATATGATAAGAAAGATAGATAGATAGATAGATATGAAAGGCACTATATGATAGATAGATAGATAGACAGATTGATAGATATGAAAGGCACTATATGATAAGATAGATAGATAGATACTTTATTAATCCCAAGGGGAAATTCACATACTCCAGCAGCAGCATACTGATAAAAAACAATATTAAATTAAAGAGTGATAACAATGCAGGTATAACAGACAATAACTTTGTATAATGTTAACGTTTACACCCCCGGGTTAAATTGAAGAGTTGCATAGTGTGACGGAGCAACGATCTCCTCAGTCTGTCAGTGCAGCAGGATGATGACAGCGGTCTGTCTCTGAAGCTGCTCCTCTGTCTGGAGATGATCCTGTTAGGGTTACAGGATGGCATAGGATGCAGCATCCCAAAATAACTCCAAAACAAGCATCGTCACAGAACTAACCAAAAGTAATTTGAGTGCTCAGATCAAAGACAGAGAAGGAAAAATACTCGATACTTGCAGGAACAAGATGCCTGTTGGGTGGGTCCTTTAAGGAAATATTGAACCAACTTACGCCAAATGAAACTTTCAACATCCAATGATTTCCCCAAGCCTTGTGATTTAAGTGTTAAAGTTGACATGATCACCAAAGAAGAAGTGCGCCAAGCCATTCAGTCCATGAAAAACGGTAAAGCTGCAGGCCGTGAGAAGCTAGCATAGCTGTGCATTTTGAGTTCAGGTAACGCGTGTCGTGAGCTCAGAGTTCCAAGCACTGAAGATTTCTAAAGCACTTCCAACAATGCCCACTAGAGGGGGGTATCACTGTCAAACCCCAGCTAGCAACAAAGGCAAGCATCAAATGTCTATAATATTGACAAAAAGTCTTCCAATCACTATGAAAGTCCATGCAGCACAAAGCTCAAAATAGATTTGCCTGAAACTTGAAGTCGCTCCAAATCAAACAAGTCTTAAATACAGGCAGGGTCAAAAACAATGCAGAAAATCTGAATGTCAGAAATGCAATAATTAACAGAATACACAATAAACCACACAACCACCACTCTTCAGGAACTGTGGGAGACCCTCTGGATGTATATGGTGGAGGACAGTTCCTGGTGGTGACTGGCAGGTGGCCCACAAAACAAGCAGCTTACATACATAAACTAGCAAACTGTCTATCCATATATAGTGCCTTTCTATCTACCTTTTGTGAGGACTGGCATCCTGGCAAAAGCTATGCTGGGATCCTTACCCAGCTGGGACACCAAAAGAATGGAAAGATGGGTGAAGACAGATTGCTCAGGTGCTAGATGGCAGCCCCCTGGCTATGGTGCCACCACAGATTCTAACAGAGCACATTGGGAATTGTAGTTCATTGACTCAGCCCTTTTGGGTTCCATGGTTGCCAACAGGGAGTGCCAAAGGAACTAACAATTAGCCCTACTTCATCAAGCCCCAGCCTTACCCAGAAGTGCTCCTGGTCCACAGCTTTGGGACACTGGAAGTACTCCTGGACTTTTATATAAAAGGAGCAGCTCAGCTTCAATTGAGGAGCCAGAATCAGAAGGAGGAGGAGGAGGAGGAGGAGGACAAAGAAAGTAGCAAAAAAGAGTCATGACTTTGGTTGTTAAGAGTTTTAACAAATAAATAAACCCTTTGTAATCAGCGAACGTGTGTCCAAACTATTTATGTCAGGAGGTTGGAGAGCGAAAGCACACACTCATGGCGCACTTTCTATACACATATATAGTGCCCTTTCATCTATCTATCTCTATGTATACATAGTCTATCTATCTATCTATCATATAGTGCCTTTCATATCTATCTATCTATCATATAGTGCCTTTCATATCTATCTATCATATAGTGCCTTTCATATCTATCTATCTATCTATTATATAGTGCCTTTCACATGTACCTATTTGTCTGTCTCTCTGCCTATTATATAGTGCCTTTCATATTTATCTATCCACATATATAGTGTCCTTTAGTCTATCTATCTCTATGTATACATATACAGTACATAGTGCCCTGCCTATCTATCTAGTTTATATAGCTCCTTTCTATCACTCTGTCTAGGTTATATCATTCCTATCTCTATCACATGTACTGTAAGTCCCTTTCTGCTGATCCTGATTGCTGTGTATTCACAGTTTGTTAGAGACGGACACAGGAAATCCACCTTCCATCTGTTGTTCAGATGTGAGCCCAATGTTCAAATTTAATTCAGTTCAAAGTATTTTTGTATTGTCCTCCTCTTCACTGAGTACAGGCCACAGTGCTGTGACATCTTCACAGGTAAAATGCAATATATGACAAATCATTAACTACATAAAGCCCACACATAAAGTCACACATTTGTTTAAGTAGACAGGAAAACAAAGTTGTTTGAAACTGATTAACATTAGTGGAGCCCGGCCATATTTGTCCATTAATTAATTGTTAAGCTATAATCAGTTGTCAACGTAGTAAGTGGAATCCCTGGAAAAAACAAACCCCTGGGGGTCCGTGGTCCATTAGATGTGACAGTCTGGATGACTTCATGAGTGCAGCGCTCAGCTCCTCTGGTCGGGCAGCTCCCTGAGCTTTACAGAAAACATTGGCCCTCTGCTTTGGGGTCCGCTTTATTCATTCCTTCAGTTTCCTAAGTTAATATTTCAGTCCAGAGTTTATTTTCTTGTCTCTTTCTATGATAGGCAGGAACTAACTGTGATGCCCCTTAATCAACCACATCCCTTGCAGTGATCTTACTGTGGGGGGTCTGGTGTTCCATAAACCACTGATGACTGAGAAAGACATGGGCAAAAATGACAATAGCATGTAGACGGTTTATTATTAAAATTAATCAGCATGATGGCAGCACGGTGGCGCAGTGGGTAGCACTGCTGCCTCGCAATAAGGAGACCCGGGTTCACTTATCGGGTCCTCCCTGTGTGGAGTCTGCATGTTCTCCCCGTGTCTGCGTGGGCTTCCTCCAGGTTAGGTGCATTGGTGATCCTAAATTGTCCCTAGTGTGGTCCTTGGTGTGTGTGCGCGCCCTGCGGTGTGCTGGCACCCTGCCCGTGGTTTGTTTCCTGCCTTGTGCCCTGTGTTGGCTGGGATTGGCTCCAGCAGACCCTAAAGTTAGGATATAGCGGGTTGGACAATAGATGGATGGAATCAGGGTGATATTAAAAGTATTCAAAATGGAAGATCAGTGTACATCAAACATGTCCATCATGAACTGTTTTGCAGCTGAATGAGTTAGAAAGGTTATAAAATAATAAAAATCCAAATGAGAAAAATGCAACCAAAACTGCAATCCTTTCCTGTCTTTCTTCAAAAACTAAAGGATTTTCCAAAGATAACGTAGCCCTAAAATAATCTGACGTCCAGTCAGTCATTGTCCAACCCGCTATATCCTAACAAAGGGTCACGGGGGTCTGCTGGAGCCAATCCCAGCCAGCACAGGGCGCAAGGCAGGAAACAAACCCCGGGCAGGTTGCCAACCCACCACAGGGCACACTAGGGACAATTTAGGATCGCCTAATCCGACGTCCAGCTGACCCAATCACCCCCCACCCCATAAACTGCTGGGGGATAATAAAGAGTGCCGTGCACTTCCTTCTTTCTTTTCAATTTCTCAGAAGGACTTTGACGACACAAACCCCACAGAAGACGACCTCCAGCATCGATTTTCACGTTTTATACGATCGCAGGATTTTATGCTCCCCTTTCCGATTACCTGGTGCACTTTAGTCACTGTGTATCCACGGCCCACCGTGCACGTCCGTGACTTTGGTTACACCTCTGGTAAGTATTTCATACCCTCTACTCTCAGGCCCCCTAACGTTTGCTCCAATGGCTCCTCTTAAACTTTTCCCTTTTCCTTTGCAGCATCATATTTGACACCGGGATGCCCTCCACTGGCAGGAATGGGTCACAGCTGTACTGCTGTTTCCCTCACCGGAGCCTCCATCGGCACCACCTTCTAACTCCTAAGGGTAAGCGGCACTGCGTAACTATTGAAACAAATAAAAATATGGGTGTAAAAAGTTTGCACACAAAATTCCAAGTCAACTCTACGACGACGCAACCCTTCACACCAAGTGGCAGGCAACGTTTGTCCCAGAGGGCTGCAGTTGTGTTGAGGAGAAATGTTCAATTTAGACTTTATTGCACAGCATAGAAAACTCTATGCACTCTTCACCCATGACTGTCAATCCATCCACCAATCAAACATTATTGTTAAACTAGGCTGACCCACCTTTTAAGTCGACCACTTCTTAAGGCAATTCAATATGTCGATCAATTTGATATTTTATACAAACTCATTAATTTGGTTATATTGCATTTGAGCGGTATTACTTTAATACTCGTAGTTTCTGTTATTTTTGTGATGAAATTTAAACCTTTTTTCTATATTGAGGTCGCCCTTTTGAACCCCCCTGATATTTATTTTGTACTCCATCAACATTAATTATTTCCAGAGACATCATTTTGTCTATTTTTCCAGCGCATCGCGCACAAAAGCAAGGGAACGATGGGAGCACCAGAACTCCGCTCACATCATGTCGCTTCGTACCGCAAGCTGCAAGTAGTAAGTCTGTGATAAGCGGAATACCGCTACGCTTTCCACTCATGGGACGAAAGGACAATCCTGACCGCTTTTATATAGTAAGGAAGAAGAAGAAGATATCGCACAGTCTGGAGTAGAAAATCATCTTTTACCTGGAAAAACGAAACTACAAATCCCATCGTGCATTGAAAAATGGACGGGACGTGTGTGAAACTCCGCGCCTGCGTAGCACTCAAGGGACGGAAGGACAATCCCGACCGCTTTTATATAGAAGGATTTGAGGATGACACGACTGTCAATGGGCTTGTAACAGACAACAATAAAGCTGCATATGGGGAAGAGGTTCAGAATCTGACAGCATGGTGCAACACCAACAACCTGGTCTTAAATACCAAAAAGACCAAAGACGTTATTCTGGACTTTAGGACCACTAAAAAGACCATTCACATTCCGATAACAATCAATGCAGATACTGTGGAGAAATGTTCTAGGAGTCACCATCTCAGAGGACCTGTCCTGGACTATAATAGGCAAAGCACAACAACGCCTCGATTTTCTCAGGAAGCTAAGGAGAGCTGACCTCCCCCAGAAGCTGCTGGTTAATTTCTATAGAGAGCATCTTAACTAACTCCATTATGGCCTGCAGGTGCAACAGCGGCACCAAGGCTGCTAAAGAAGCCCTGCAGCGGGTCGTGAAAACAGCAGAGGACATTTTTTGGACTGAACTGCCATCACTCGAACTCTCGTATAAGACTCGCTGTGTGAGAAGGGCCAAAAACATTCTCAAGGACAAAACCCATCCTGGAAATTCTTTGTTTGAGCTCCTCCCATCAGGAAGACGCTTTAGGTCAATCTGTGGACGCACAAACAGACTAAACAATAGCTTTTTCCCATCTGCCATAAACTTTCTGAACTCTGAATCTCCTCAGTAATGAAATCAGTTTTAATTGAACATGTGCAATATACTATATTGGTAATGTGCAATATAATAATGTAATACATCATAGAATATGGAATGTACTATTCATTAACAGGTGCAATAACAATTTATGCTGCTGTACTTTGAGCAATAACAATTTTCTCTGGTTACTTGATCACTTAACACTGTATACGACATATTTGGAATTATTTGACTTTTCTTTAAATGCACCTTAGGGCTGTCACCAAAAGTCTTACACAATGACAATAAAGTGCTTGAAACTTGAACTTGAATGCAGAGCAGATAAAGTAAAGGCTGTCTCAGTTCACGAAGTGAGCCCCGAGTGTTCGGTGAGTCCCGAATATATTACAGTTCTTATTACAAAATGCCCCCCATTAGTTTTCCAACATCCAGGGCCGTCTTAATGCATTGGGCACACTGGCAAGTTGCCCAGGGGCCCCGTTATGTATGGTTTACCCATTGAGTATCATTTATATGAAATGAAAGGCTCATGTTATATTGTTGAGACGTTTGTATTGATTAATCTTTGCTGTACAGCATGTTTTTTAATGTTTATTAAAAACATTACAATAAATACATGTTTAATTTTATCGACCATTTATATTTTTATTCCTGTGAGTGGTTGTGTAGGTAGGGGCCCCAGTGCACTGCTTTGCCTGGGTGGCCCATAATGCTGTGTGGCAAAGTCGCTATATCGGCGCCAGACCCGACACAGGCGGACACCGGAGGCACACTTAAAATTAAATAAACTTTTATTTTTCTTTCCAAGTCTTCCCCGTGTCCTGCAGGCACAACACAGTCCCTCAAGTTCAAACGGCACAATACAAAATAAATTCTTCTTCTAAATCCTCCACTCCTCTCTGGCAGCTTTGTCTCCCTCCTCCGGACTCTGGCTCCCGGAGTAACGACTGCTGGCTCTTTTTATAACACCCCCAGAAGTGCTCCAGGGGCTCGTTGATCTACTTCCGGCAGCACTTCCCCGGGGTGGCAGAAAACCTGCCTGTTTTATCTTGGTAGAGTAATATATGTATTGCTCTACTTTCCCCTATTGTATTATTAATATGTAGCCTTAGAATGCCTAATCTCACAGACTTACCACTGTATATAATTTATACAGTCAACCCTCGTTTATCGCGGTTAATCCGTTCCAGACTCTGCCGCGATAAATGAATTTCCGCGAAGTAGAAACCATATGTTTGTATGGTTATTTTTATATAGTTTAAGCCCTTATAAACTCTCCCACACTGTTAACATTATTAGAGCCCTCTAGACATGAAATAACACCCTTTAGTCAAACGTTTAAACTGTGCTTCATTACAAGACAGAGATGGCAGTTCTTTCTCACAATTTAAAGAATGCAAACATATCTTATCTTCAAAGGAGCACAATCAAAAAATCAATACGTACTTTTAAGTATACAGAAGCACTGCGATAAAGCGGCATTTTGTAGAGGAGCGTCCTATCTTCTAGGCAAACAGCTACTGTGTAAACAGCCCCCTCTGCTCACACCCCCTCCATCAGGCAGAGAGAGTGAGAAAGACAGAGAAGCAAACAAAACAAGCGCCACGCGGGAAGCATATCTTTTAGCATTGAGGAGTTTTAGTTAATATGTAATACACGCTCTGATTGGGTAGCTTCTAAGCCATCCGCCAATAGCGTCCCTTGTATGAAATCAACAGGGCAAACAAACTGAGGAAGCGTGTAGCATAAATTAAAAGACCCATTGTCCGCAGAAAGCGGCGAACCAGCGAAAAATCTGTGATATATATTTAGATGTGCTTACATTTAAAATCCGCGATGGAGTGAAGCCGCGAAAGTCGAAGTGCGATATAGCGAGGGATTACTGTATATAATCCCCACCTTCCTTTCTATATCTATAACCTCAGGCAATTAGATGTAGTAAAAAGACAAGCAGGAGTTAAGTTACACATAAAATAATGTATTACTGATAATATTCATAAATAATAACAAAATGCAAAGTACATTTGAATATTGGCAACCATACAACCTGATAAAATGGTGATGTGTAACTCAGGTGGCACACAGACTTGTAGTTACTTAATGTCTCTAGTTAAGGCATTATTGGTGCTCAGCTTTTAGCCACATGTCTGTTCAAAATGGCTGAAGCTGTGCTCTTCTTTGTGTTGTCTTCAGTTCAGGGTGTGATGGTCTTCTTCAGTTGTAAGCAAGAGAAAGATACTTCTACATCATCACAGGTTAGCAAGAGAGATGCTTCTTTATCATATGTTGGTTAGAGAGAGAGAATGTGGTTGAGCAAGCAAATGTATAGGTTTTCTGTCCAACCCCTACAGCCAATCCAGACATCTCATTATCTCCTGCCCCAAAACCATATGTTAAACATCCTGGCTCCCTTGCAGGGGGTTGAAAGACTTTAGTAGAGAAATACTCATCAACTGGTTTAAGACACATCCCACCCAAATCCTGTCATAAAATTACAAAGAGACACTCGTAAAGGGGGTTGGGGCAAACACGAATACCTCTTACCAAAGTAACACTAAATTACATTGGTTTGCCTAAATTATAAATAAAGACATACAAACCATTTATCAAGTTATATGCAAAATCTCACATCACAACACTGTCCAAGAGGGCTCAGCCGTTGTTGCAGCAGCACTCCCTGGCGGCACCCTCATATCCCAACAGGGCTGTAACCAACTCCAATTCCAGTGAAGCCCTGCGGGAATCCGAGGCACCGCTGCATCTCAGGGGGGCTGCCATCCTGCGACCCGGGGGAGGTATTGCGCAGCCCATGTCTGTTCCCCCGGACTATATACAGAAGGGGCGTCCACCACAGCTGTTAAGATAGCCCTGGATGTTGGGAAACTAATGTGAGAGGGGGGCATTTTGTGATAAGAACTGTAATATTTTCAGGGCTCACCAAACACTCAGGGTTCTACTGTACAGGGTTTGTCTTCATGATGTCCCCACCCATAACAATCACCTGGTGTTGCAGACCTTCTCATAACAATATTCTTGCCCCTGTAGACATCCATCATAATCTTCTTTCCAGCAGACCTTCTCACAACAAAAATTTCCTTCCCAGTCCATCTTCTCACAACAACTACTTTGTGTTATGGGCCCCACAAGTGGGCCACAGCAACAAAAATGACAAAGTAGTAAATCCCGAAATTGTATCCGAGCTTCACCTCCACCAGAGGATGAGGTACGTTAACCGGGTCTGAACCTGAACTCCACCGGCCTTCACTGGAGATATAATCTGGGTCTTTGGAGCTGAAGTCTTTGATCTGTGGAATAGGTAAAGTGGAGCAGCAGTGAGAGCACACGGCTTTCAGTCCTTTGTCCAAGTTGTGTCTCTTTATTTACATCCATCCATCCATCCATTAGCCAACCCGCTATATCCTAACTACAGGGTCATGCAGTCTGCTGGAGCCAATCTCAGCCAACACAGGATGCAAGGCAGGAAACAAACCCTGGGCAGGGCGCCAGCCCACCACAGTAAAGTCATTATAACCCTCCATATCTATAGTCATATGAAAAAGTGTGGGAACCAAGGTTATTATAGTTAACGAAAACTAAAATCAAAACTGAAACTATTATTAAAAAAACGTTTTCATAAACTGAAATAAAATAATTAACAAAACTGAAATGAAAAACTAAAACTAAATAAAACTATTAAAGTAGCTGGAAAGACTAACTAAAATAAAATAATAATTTACTAAAATATTTTTAGTTTTCGTTTTTGAATGAATATTCTTGCCGTTAGTCTTTAACCTTTGTAAGTTAAACTCTAAAAACAGAATTTGTGGTGACAGAGCAAGCTGAATACAGGTGTGTAAAGCGTGTGAAATAGAAAGCGATTTACATGCCGCCTTTCTTTGCGCTTGTTGTATATCAAGATGTAATTCAAACGGCTGAAATCAGAATGTGCTGGTCAACAAAACCTTTACCATATAGAGAGAAAAATCACGAGTGAGTAACATTTCAGTTTATTTCTCACGTGACTGCTTTTTGTCGACAGCAATTCACCTGCCACTTCGCACAGGAGAAATCGTGTTTACTTTCTCATATACGAGGTATAGAGAAAGTATAATAATCATGAAAACATTCAACCTCGATATTTTGATGAATCTTGACGTTATAGACCTACCAGAGTCTAAAAATACAGTTTCTTGAAATGGTATGTGTGTGCAAGTGTGTCTGTGTGTATATAAACACGATAACTCAAAAACGCAACTAGATAGACAGCATGTGGTTGTTACACTACAATTGTAAATGTGTATTTGGGTCAAATACATCACCCGGAAGTGGTACTTTACCTGAACACATTTTTTTTTTATTCATGCAGCTGCAGAGTCCGATTTATTCAACTTTACTTGTATAATAATTGTTCAATATATTATCAATTTGATATGTTGATGGTTCCTTAACGTACATAATATAAAAATATAATAATTGTCTTGTGGTTTACACCTCAAATATCCATCCCATATCCAAGTATACAAGATAGTGTATGGGAGACCACTCCTGGTTTTTGAAAATAAAACAGCACTGATTGAGACACTGACTAGGTCATCCATCATACAAGATCAGCATATTGTTGCTGACCGATCACTTTTGCTTTAAAAACGTTGTTTAACAGTGAAGCGACACAAACAAAGGTAGGTAGGCGAAGAGAGTCTGCCAAGTGATGAAAAACTAAACACACGATGGGTTTTTTGTATTTATTCTATGTTTATTCATTTATCTTTTTTAGTACATATTCTCAACTCAAAATACCTAATATTGTGAAAGTAATCCATTAGCAGAATTACATTTTAAAACATTTGTCTCCCTCTTTTCATGTTTCTCTCTCTCTATCAATATAGATAGTTGAAATATCATATTCTTTTTGTTCTTAACATCAACCTCATTGCATACCGGGGATTTTTCCTGCCTTACATCCAAACCTGCTGCGGTAGGCTCCAGGTTTCCTGCAATCCTGCTCTGGATAAACCGGTTTAGATAATGTATATACGCTTATTGTTCTTACTCTCAGATGCTATCTGTCATTTTATGCCTATCTGTACTCCTATTACCTGCTCTTGCTCTGCTCATTATGGGTTTGCTGTCCTTTATGTTGGGCTATTCAAGTCTCATTGCCCCTAACCTTCACACTACATGTTTGCTGTTCTTTGTTTCCCTCAATACTGCTATGTGGGGTCTGCACACTGATTCAAGTCTAAGAGTCCTGTTCTTCCTAAGCCCTCGTGATTTTCATGAGAAAATATTTTAAAACTTATAAAATTGTTCATATTCACTATCTAGTTTTGATTGTTTTTGCTTCTTTTTATCAGACAAAATCAAAACCAGATTGTAAACCAAATAGTGCAGTAAGCTTCCACTAACATTAAACGCGTATCCAAATCCCTTAAGTGTACAGTTCTGCCTGATTGTGACACAAAACTAAACTCCATAGGAACTCCATGCCATAATTACTAAAACTAAAACTAATATAAATAAAAATAAAATAGAAATGTCTTTGTGAAATAAAAACTAAACTAAAACTGAAAATACACGATGAAGGAAAACTAAAACTAAACTGAATTTCCAAGTAAGGTCAGAAAAAATATAGAAATAAAAACTAATATAAAAAGGCAAAACTATAATAACCTTGGTGGGAACCCCTCTTAATTCTTTGGATTTTTGTTTCTCATTGGCTGAGCTTTCAAAGTAGCAACTTCCTTTTAATATTTGACATGCCTTATGGAAACAGTAGCATTTCAGCAGTGACATTAAGTTTATTGGATTAACAGAAAATATGCATCATAACAAAATTAGACAGGTGCATAAATGTGGGCACCCAACAGAAATATGACATCAAGACTTAGTTGAGCCTCCTTTTCAAATCTAACAGCCTCTTGACGCTCTCCTCCTATAGCAGGGCTATTCAATTGGCGGCCCGCGGGCCACATGCGGCCCAGAATCAACCTCCGAGTGGCCCAGCCCGTGGTTCCACTTCCGCCCATAGATAATAAATTAACATATATTATTCATAAATTGTTATTTAATATAATTTAATATACATATATATATTATATGAATATAAATATATAGTACTGTATATTAATATAAATATAAAGTATTTATTATGTCTATGGTCCCGCCAAAAACGCGCATTCCTACGTAAATTACGTAGCCTGCAACACGCAAACAATGCAGAGCGTGCCGGTAGTAGCTTAGATTACTATCAATATGTCTTTCTCAACACTGAAACGTAAAATTGCCAATGAAAACCGTAAGTTAACCCTGCCTGGATTGACAAATACTTGTTTATTTTACCGCCACATCCAAACGCCAAACCGATGTGTTTAATTTGTAATGAGTGCGTTGGAGTATTTAAAGATTACAATGTGCGGAGGCATCATGTTGAGAAACACCACACTTTTCGCACCAATTTTCCAGAGGGATCTCAAGAGAGGGCTGCAAAAGTGCAGAGTTTGATTGCATCTTACAACCGGAGCAGTACTACCATGGTGCGGTCATTCACAGCCCAAAGAGAGCTACTGCAGCATCCCTTCGTGTTTCCTGGATACTGGCAAAAAAGAAAAGGCCATTCACAGACTCTGAAACCGTGAAGGACTGTATGCTGGCTGTCGTGGATGAGGTGATAAATGACGATAAAATTAAAATGAGCGTGGTATCGGCTATAAAAAACGTACCCCTGTCAGATACTTCAAACATTCGTAGGGTTGAAATTCTTGCTGCAGATGTGTATGAAACGCTGTTAGGAGACCTGATGAAAGCTGATACTATGTCTATAAGGACACACAACTGGCGATATAGTCTTTTGCAAAATTTCCGCCTTTTTTAAAGACAGTGGTCTGGTTATGAAGCGTGTGTGCATGCTTGTGACAGATGGGACTCCGTCCTTGACAGGGAAAGTGAATGGTTTGGCATTGTGCATCAAGCGGTGTTGTGCGCAAAACTAAGCGGGGCGCTCAAAACGACAATGGACAGCGTTATGGCTATAATTAATTTTATTCGCTCCACATCAAGCCTCCATCACCGCTTATTCCGCATGCTGCTGTCGGAAATGTCTGCTGAGCACCACGACCTTCTTTTGCATAATGACGTGACGTGGCTGTCCAAGGGCAAAGCACTGGAGCGTTTCTGCGGTCTCAGAGAAGAGATCATAACTTACCTCCGCGGCAGCAAGCAAAAAAAGGCAGAAACGCACTTGAGTCGCATACTGGACGACAACTTCATGGCCGATGCCTGCTTTCTGAGCGACATATTCAAACACCTGAACGATCTCAATTTGGGACTACAAGGCAGAGACAAAACTGTCATCGACCTTGTGGAACAGATGCGCGCATTCCAAGTTAAACTGAACCTTTCCGCAAATGATTTGAGCACAGGCCGAATGCTGCATTTTCCGACACTCCGCAAATGCATCTCATCCCCCGCACAAATCACGGATGTGATGACAGGTTTCATTGCGATGTTGAAAAGTAACTTTGCTGGTCGATTGGGTGGACTTGATCTGCCCACAGAGTTGGCCGTTTTTGTCAGAGACCCCATTTACTGTTGCAATAGAAGGGAACTTATCCGCCAGAGCTAAGAAATTGGTCCCTTCCATTGACGAGCTTGTTGACATGCAGTCATCTGTAGCCATGACACAGGAGCTTTCCACTAACGGGCCTGCAATGTTTTGGACTGATGTCAACGCACATCAGTTCCCTAACATTAAGAAAGTAGCGATCGTCATCCTCATTATGTTTGGATCAACATATACATGTGAGTCAAGTTTTTCACCCATGAACTCCATAAAAAGCAACTCTCGTTGCTCCCTGACTGACCATACTCTCCACCAATGCCTTCGAATTGCATTGACAACTTGACAAATTACGAGCCTAAAGTCACTGCTCTCGTTCAAAACAAAAAAATGTCACTTCTCCCACTAAGTCAGCAGAGTAACTGTAGCCTACAATACATCAATATAATGTGGGATGTGTAACAGAGGCATGCCTAATCACACATGGTGATTTAAAATATGTTCCCTCAGTGTTGTTATAGTTGTGAATACTGTGCACTTTTTTATTTTACGCACTTTGAGATGTTCCTGGGTCAAATGTGTGCAAGCTGTTTATTTTGTTTCAAAAGGAAACAATGTTATTTCTAATAGCCTACTACTGTGCACTATTTTGTTTTATGCACTTTGTGATCAGATAGGTCAGATATGTAGCCTAGGTCAGTTTTTTCTTTTGCAAGTGGAAAAAATAGGGGCTACCTCAGATTCTGTTAATTCAGCTCTTTTTGTATGCACCTTTTGCTCTGCAAACTGACCAAAGTTAAAAGAGAAACAACGAATAAACCTTATGTTTTTCAATAAATTTGTTTGCGTTGGTTTTAAAATTTGTCATTACGAACTGATTTGCCGCTAAAATGACTGGCCCAGCTAACCTTCTTGGTTTGACAATCTGGCCCAACTGAATTTGTAATTGAATAGCCCTGACTTATAGCCTTTGATGAGTGTCTGGATTCTTGATGGAGGTACAGTGGTGTGAAAAAACTATTTGCCCCCTTCCTGATTTCTTATTCTTTTGCATGTTTGTCACACAAAATGTTTCTGATCATCAAACACATTTTACCATTAGTCAAATATAACACAAGTAAACACAAAATGCAGTTTTTAAATGATGGTTTTATTATTTAGGGAGAAAAAAATCCAAACCTACATGGCCCTGTGTGAAAAAGTAATTGCCCCCTTGTTCAAAAATCACCTAACTGTGGTGTATCACACCTGAGTTCAATTTCCGTAGCCACCCCCAGGCCTGATTACTGCCACACCTGTTTCATTCAAGAAATCACTTAAATAGGAGCTGCCTGACACAGAGAAGTAGACCAAAAGCACCTCAAAAGATAGACATCATGCCAAGATCCAAAGAAATTCAGGAACAAATGAGAACAGAAGTAATTGAGATCTATCAGTCTGGTAAAGGTTATAAAGCCATTTCTAAAGCTTTGGGACTCCAGCGAACCACAGTGAGAGCCATTATCCACAAATGGCAAAAACATGGAACAGTGGTGAACCTTCCCAGGAGTGGCTGGCCGACCAAAATTACCCCAAGAGCGCAGAGACGACTCATCCGAGAGGTCACAAAATACCCCAGGACAACGTCTAAAGAACTGCAGGCCTCACTTGCCTCAATTAAGGTCAGTGTTCACGACCCCACCATAAGAAAGAGACTGGGCAAAACGGCCTGCATGGCAGATTTCCAAGGCATAAACCACTGTTAAGCAAAAGAACATTAGGGCTCGTCTCAATTTTGCTAAGAAACATCTCAATGATTGCCAAGACTTTTGGGAAAATACCTTGTGGACTGATGAGACAAAAGTTGAACTTTTTGGAAGGCAAATGTCCCGTTACATCTGGCGTAAAAGGAACACAGCATTTCAGAAAAAGAACATCATACCAACAGTAAAATATGGTGGTGGTAGTGTGATGGTCTGGGGTTGTTTTGCTGCTTCAGGACCTGGAAGGCTTGCTGTGATAGATGGAACCATGAATTCTACTGTCTACCAAAAAATCCTGAAGGAGAATGTCCGGCCATCTGTTCGTCAACTCAAGCTGAAGCGATCTTGGGTGCTGCAACAGGACAATGACCCAAAACACACCAGCAAATCCACCTCTGAATGGACCCAGAAGCTTTCTCATACGGACCCAGACTTACAGCCAAAACAGAAGGTTATGATTTAAAACCTGACGGGGCGCTCTTATTTTAGCTGGCGCTGTTTTTGTAATCTTCACAGTAATGTTTTAGTGGATGAGGAATTGTATGCGCAAGAATGAGGAAAGTAACCTTGTACATCTTGACCATGTTTGGCTCCACACACAACTGTGAGGCAGCTTTCTTCACAATGAACATAATCAAAAACTAAATATCGTTCCGGCCTCACCAATGAACACCTCCACATGTCTATGAGACTGGCTCTGACTCCATTCAAGCCCAGGTTTAAAATCCTGGCAGGACAAGCTAGAGTTCAATTCTCTCACTGAGCAAAAAAGTGGGGCGATGAATATAAGAGGGGAAGAAAGTGAGCATATAAAACTGTTTAATTGTTAAGATGTGTTGAGATTTATTATCTGTAAAATTGGTTGAGACTCTTGAGTCAAGATGTGAAACAGAAAAGGGGAAATTCAAGCTTTTTCTCCATTTATTTTATTTTTCTGAAGTTAAGCACTTTATTTAAACATGCACAATTTTCACATTTTATTTATTTTGTCTTATTTTGAAATGCAGCCCTACTTTTATTTAGTAAATTTAAGAACATTATATTCTGTGATGGAACATTATACATATTTGCAGTCATACATACGTGTTCAATTCTTTTATTTTTATTAATTTTATTGCACTCCATACAAAGCAATCAAGTTTTTACAAAAAGAAAAATAGAGTTAAGAACAGATCGATCCCCACCCTTGAGAGAGAGCAAGCCAAACGGCATAAAAATTTTACAGCTTTTAAACATACCTAAATTAATAAATTCTCTATGCTTCATGAACTTATTTTAAAATATTACTGATTAGATCTTGCCATGTTTTGAAAAAAGTCTGCACAGATCCTCTAACTGAGTATTTGATTTTTTCCAATTTTAAATAGTATAACACATCAGTTTCCCACTGACTTAAAAGAGGAGAGTTTGGATTCTTCCAGTTTATCAGAATAAGTCTGCGTGCCAACAGTGTAGTGAAGGCAATCACAATTAGTTTGTCTTTCTCCACTTTAAGCCCCTCTGTGAGCCCACCAAACACAGCTGTTAATGGGTTAGGAGGGATTGTGAGTCCAAGGCTGTCTGAAAGGTAATTAAAAATTTTGGTCCAGAATAATGTTAATTTGGTGCAGGCCCAGAACATGTGACCTAGTGAGGCTGGGACTTGAGTGCAGCGTTCGCAGGTTAGATCATGTCCTGGATACATTTTGGAGAGTTTTAGTCGAGACAGATGTGCTCGATAAATAATTTTGAGTTGTATAATTGTATGCTTTGCGCATATGGAGCTCGAGTGAATTCTCTGCATTGCTACTTTACACTCCTCTTCTGATATATTAATTGAGAGATCTTTTTCCCAGTGTCCTCTTGGATCTTTGAAAGGAAGGGATTGTAAAATGATTTTATATATTACGTGTTCAATTCTTATGTAATGACCCGGCAGTCAGCGCTAACAGCCTGGTGCATTATGGGTATTTCTTTAAAGTTTACTTTTTATGTTAATTAAGCAAGGCAGTCGATTTCTTTTGTATTAGAGATGGTATGTGTTTATGTCAAGTTAGTTTGGGTGGGTTTGGTTCATTTGCAGCCCAGTTATATAAAAGTGTAACAGTTACCATCATGGAGAAAGATGTCTTGATGAATGACCTTGGCAATGGCCTTGCAATGTGTTAAGCTTTGTGTTTGAATCTCTGCTCTATTAAAGAGGTTATAAGGGGCAGAGCTGTGTCTTGCTAGATATTCCATCTATGCAATTATTTACAGAGACACTTGGGGTCGTGCGGTCACTGCGGTGTATGGGACACGAGTGTTCGCTTGCTTAATGAGCTAGGTACAGCTGCGTGTATACAATACAATACAATACAGTTTATTTTTGTATAGCCCAAAATCACCTTTCCAGGTAGGTTGGGCGTGCAGTGGGTGTCAAAAGTAGGGGGTCAATACAATACAATACACAGAACAGAACAAATCCTTAAGACAGCATAAAAATAAGAATTTTAGAAGTACGGTTTAACAGTAGATGATATGACATAATTAGGTTTGGATATTTTTAGAGTCCTGGAGACCTCATCCATCTAGCTGCCTCCCCATTTGGCCATGCCACGGCTGAAACGTTGCTCCGATGAAAGGACCTCTCTTTCCCATGATTCCTGTGATCCTCCATCAGGGATGACTTTACCATAGGCAGGCAAACAACTTGGCAGGTGGGCGTGGCACCAATGCCACATTTGGGTACCGAGAAAGAAACAGAATAGGTGAGGGTTAGTATTCAAATATAATTATCATGTTACTTATGTTTTAGTGCTAATGACTAACAACAGAGATGCAGTATGTACAGTTAATCAGCAGCTCTAGTCAGGATATGCTAAACTGAAGTAGTGAGTCTTCAGCCGGGATTTAAAGGCTGAGACTGAAGGGGCATCTCTTATGGAAGCAGGAAGACCATTCCACAGTTTAGGGGCCCTGTAACTAAAAGCTCGACCTCCCACTGTTATTTTATTAATCCTTGGAATCCTAAGCAGACCGGCATCTTGAGATCTTAATGTGCGCTCAGGTTTGTAAGTCATGATAAGTTCAGACAAGTAAGCCGGACCTTGGCCATTTAATGCTTTATATGTTAAAAGGAGGATTTTGAAATCTGCCCTAACTTAACTGGGAGCCAGTGTAAAGATTTAAGAACTGGGGTTATGTGTTCATATTTTCTTGTTCTTGTAATAATTCTTGCAGCGGCATTTTGGATTAACTGGAGGCTGTATAGAGAACAGTTTGAACAGCCAGTGAACACCGCATTGCAGTAGTCAATCCTACTAGAGATAAATGCATGAATTAATTTCTCACAATCCTGTTTATTTAGAAAGCGCCTTAATTTCCTAACATTTTTAAGATGGAAAAACATGTTTTGGACGACTTTGTAATATGCTTTAAATGACATGCTAGAGTCAAAGATAACTCCTAGATTGCGGGCTGATTCAGTAAAATTAATTGGGATTCCAACTGAGTTAAATGACGACAAAATATTGCTGTGATCAGCGTCATTCCCTCAACAATTAACATCTCTGTTTTATCTGTATTTAAAGACAAGTAGTTCTCATTCATCCATTCCTTTAATTCACTAACACAACTAATTAAAGACAACATCGGAGAAACTTCATTTGATTTAAATGAAAGGTATAACTGGGTGTCATCTGCATACAGTGAAAATTAACATTATGTTTCCTAATGAGAGATCCCAGTGGAAGCATGTAAAGTGAAAACAGTAAAGGTCCCAGTACTGAGCCCTGCGGACACCATATTGAACTTCTGTGTATAATGATGGAGTACTGTCTGCACATTTCTGTACATACTGGAATCGATTTGATAAATAAGAACTGAACCAAGCGAGCACGGGCCTGTAAGCCCAACATCGTTTTCTAGCCTGTGCAGTAAAATAGAATGGTCAATGGTGTCAAATGCTGCACTTAAGTCCAACAACATAATTACAGTGGAATTTCCTTCATCAGAGGATATCAGAATGTCATTTACAACCCGTGTTAGTGCCGTTTCTGTACTATGACCAGTCGAAAGCCAGACTGGAATTTCTCAAATAAATTGTAATGCGTAAGGTGTGACTGAAGCTGACTGGCGACTACTTTCTCTAGTATTTTAGAGAGAAATGGTAAATTTGAAATAGGCCTATAGTTATTTAGTATGTGTGGGTCTAGGTCTGACTTTTTAAGTAAAGGTTTAATGACTGACACTTTTAGTGCATCAGGTACGTGCCATGCAGTAATGAACTATTGATAATGGTTAGAATAGGCTGCAAGAACATCCATTGCACTTTTACTAGTTTTGTTGGCACTGGATCTAGGGAACAAGTAGTGGGCTTCATTTTAGTAATTAAAGTTAAGACTTCCTGGTGAGTTACAGGATTAAAATTATTAAAGTGCTGAATGCAATGTGGCAGGGTCTGCTAAGCTAGTATTTGGTTTGTACTGTGATGCTGAGAGATCTTATATTTTTAATTTTCTCATTGAAGAAGTTCATAAAGTCTGTACTGCTAATATCTATTGGTATTTTGCACTGTTGATCTGAATTCCCATTTGTTAATTTAGCCACTGCTCTAAAAGTACCCTAGGATTTTTATTATTGCTATCTATTAATGTAGAATAGTATTCTGAGCGAGCTTTAAAGAGGGCTTTTTTATATTTATTTACACTCTCTGTCCATGCAATTTGAAAGACATGTAGCTTTGTTGTTCTCCATCTGCGCTCCAGTTTTCGACACTCTAATTTAAGAGCTCGAGTATTTTCATTAAACCAGGGAGAGTTTCTATGTGCTTTGATCACTTTTGTTTTTAGGGGAGCCACTGTGTGCAGAGCATCTCTCAAGTCACATTATAATGTGATGTTAGCTGATCTAAATTGTTTTCCACGTTTACATTTGATGTTAACTGATCTAAATGGTTTTCCACAATTACACTCGACTTACTCAAGGTATCTATAAATTTTGAAGCAGAATTACAATCTAGATGTCGCACTGTCTTTGTTTTAATCTGCGAGTGCGCTGGCATGGGCAGAACTAAATCAAACGTAATTAAGAAGTGATCGGAAATAACTACATTTAATGGAGTAATATTTAAATTTTGAATTTCAACTTTGTAAGTTATAATTAAATCTAATGTATGGTTATGATTATGAGTTGGACCTTTGACAATCTGACAAAATCCTACTGAATTTAACAAATAAGTAAAACATTTGCTAAAAGTGTCAGTTTCCACATCAATGTGTACATTAAAATCCCCCATCAGAACTACGTGATCATAATTTATAGCCAAATCAGACATAAGGTTGCCAAATTCAGTCATGAACAATGTGTATGGCGCTGGCATTCTGCTAGCCGATAGCTTGGGGGAAGTGCGCAGCAAAGTTCAGCTCCGAGAACTTCAATACTCAACTACCAGTTGTTACACTATGTTACGTGACAATAAATATTGCCAAAACGTTTTTGAATTGTACTGAACTCATTTGATGTGAAAGTCTGGTATTGATTACATGCAAATGCTGATACAACTAATAGGCTACTTAAAAAAACTGTGATACCTTGGTATACGTCCACTTTGGAATAAGTCGAACTTGGCATACGTCCTGTTTGGACATGAAAAATTTTGCTTGGTATACGACCTTTGTTTGGAGTACAACTCGCGTGCTACCCTTGTTTACCTCTCTCTCGAGACAAAGCCACGAATGTCCACGAGCGTCAGTACGCCAGTTGCTAGCATTCAGTGAACAACCCGCGTGCTACCTGTTGTATATGATTGTTCAATGATGTTTCCGTCCATTGCTTTATGTTCGCGTGTTGATTGCTATGGTCTGCGTCTTTTGAGACGCATGACTGCCGGAGGGAGGGGTGTGGTTTAGAAGGCACGCTGTATGGAGAGTTGGGGGGTATTTTCCATACGTCGCTCAAATCATCCGAGATCAGATGCCTCATCTTGGATGAGTTAATGCCGGTAAAGCTCATCCAGGATAAATCGGTTTTTCAAACGCAGCCGTTGAGTAGATTAGTCGAGCTGGATCTAATCATCCGAAATGATTGCGCGCGCCCGCGCTGATTGAAAAGCCCAGATATATTGAGGCTAGAAAACACGATCAGCAAGTCATTGATAGGCTGTAACAAAATGACGAAAGAACAGGGGCTTTTTTTCCCACACAAGCGGAGCAGGACCTTTAGTTGGAAGGATATGAAGAATTTCAAGATTTAATATGCGCAAGGGGTAATACTGCAAAAGCTGCCCAAGCCAGAAAAGACGGCTGGCAAAAAGTGACCGAGAAATTAAATTCTAAGTAGTGTGCATTGTATTTACTGAATGCAGCGTTTCATTTCCTATGCGTCAGATTAATTATTATTTAATATGTCATAATTCCAGATCAAACGTAAGCACAAGGAGAACATAGGAACAGGTTAAACTGAAGTAACAAGAATATACTTCAAACTGGTAAATATTGGTATATAACTATTTAAAGAATTGTTGACATAAAGAATCATATATAATATAAAAAACATGAATTATAAAGCTAATAAGAAGGCAGACAAGCAAAAAAACAGGTGGAGGTCCACGCGGTCCAGACCAAACCCCTGCAGAAGAGTTGGCTCTCCAGCAAAATGCCCATCGCCCTGTTTCTGAGGGCATTTTCATTGTTGAGTCAGTTGCAGGGAATGTCATATCCCTAAAACTTGTGTCTGACCAACGAGATATTGACGAAGGTCAAATATTTGATGAAGACACTGTGTCTGATTATTCATCAGGAGGAGAGGTACATTTTCCAAATAATGTTTGATCAAACTCCACTCTGATCAGTCCCATGTGCCCCAATCACATTTGGAAATCCTGGGTAATGAGAATGTTAGGCTGATCGTGAGGTTCTTTATAGAACTGTGGGTGTTTTTGCCTGTGTACCTGCGATGACCATGAAACGCTTCTTTTATTGTCTGCACACGCAGGTGTCCAGGAAAAGGTATAAAAACACGAAGGAAATATTTCAGAGCCAAACAGACTTTACGAATTGCCTAACAAACTACACTTTTAGAAAGATTATCCGCATCGCCTACAGTATATAAAAAAAGTGCTGCTTGCAATAAACCTCAAGGCAATGCATAATGTCTGTGTGGTTGTGAGAGCCCGACTTCGAGTTTGACTTCTATAGAAATAAACGTGTGTTATATTGGACATTCTGAGTCCGTGTCTGTCTGTGTCCGGGCCAGTCTTCTACAAGTGATAGAGTTAATTTGAAATACATTAAAAAAAAAAAAATCTTCAAATAGCATTATTAGGAATTGATTTCATGAACGTATTGTGCTAACAATGAAAACGCTTATGTTTGTTCTAATTATTAACATTAAAGTGCGCTTAATGATTAAACTGATCCATTTGCTTCCATTCTTCTTAATTCCAAAAGTGTATCTCAAATTCTAAAATGTAAATTCAAAGAAAAGCCAACAAATAGATAGATAGATAGATAGATAGATAGATAGATAGATAAATAGATAGATAGATAGTGAAAGGCACTATATAATAGATAGATAGATAGATAGATAGATAGATAGATAGATAGATAGATAGATATGAAAGGCACTATATAATAGATAGATAGATAGATATGAAAGGCACTATATAATAGATAGATAGATAGATAGATAGATAGATAGATAGATAGATATGAAAGGCACTATATAATAGATAGATAGATAGATATGAAAAACACTTTATAATAGATAGATAGATAGATATGAAAGGCACTATATAATAGATAGATAGATAGATATGAAAGGCACTATGCAATAGATAGATAGATAGATATGAAAACACTTTATAATAGATAGATAGATAGATATGAAAGGCACTATATAATAGATAGATAGATAATATGAAAGGCACTATATAATAGATAGATAGATAGATAGATAGATAGATAGATATGAAAGACACTATATAATAGATAGATAGATAATATGAAAGGCACTATATAATAGATAGATAGATAGATAGATAGATAGATAGATAGATATGAAAGGCACTATATAATAGATAGATAGATAGATAGATAGATAGATAGATAGATAGATAGATAGATAGATAGATAGTGAAAGGCACTATATAATAGATAGATAGATAGATAGATAGATAGATAGATAGATAGATAGATAGATAGATAGATATGAAAGGCACTATGCAATAGATAGATAGATAGATAGATAGATAGATAGATAGATAGATAGATAGATATGAAAGACACTATATAATAGATAGATAGATAGATAGATAGATAGATAGATAGATAGATAGATATGAAAGGCACTATATAATAGATAAATAAATAGATATGAAAGGCACTATATAATAGATAGATAGATAGATAGATAGATAGATATGAAAGGCACTATATAATAGATAAATAAATAGATATGAAAGGCACTATATGATAGATAGATAGATAGATAGATATGAAAGGCACTATATAATAGATAGATAGATAGATAGATAGATAGATAGATAGATAGATAGATAGATAGATATGAAAGGCACTATATAATACTTGACTTCGAATATAAGGAGCTAATAAACTTTTGAGGTACAATATTCCCCCTCGTCTAAAGCGGTATCTTTCGAAAATCATTTCCTCCAGGAGCAATAAAGGATCTTGCCGATCACGCAAAACCCTCTCTATATGAAATTCTCTTATAATTTGCGCACCGATATCAATTGGTTGCTCATTCATGAACGGCGAAGCTATGACTGAATGAATTCTACGCACGGACACTGATTAAGTGTGTGAGCTAATCCTTGTTTACATCGAACAAACCTGCTCCGAGCAGGTTTGAGGATTTGGATGTGCTGCCATGACAACACATCCAGCAAGAGTTTTGAAAAACCGACAGATTCAGAATCAGGCCAAATCGTCAACAATTACATTCGGCTAAACAAGTAATCCACGTACGAAAAATACCCCCTTGGTTCAAAATAAACAGCATTCGAAACGTTATTCTGAGTACGTCGCTACTTCAATCTAGAGAACACTACTTGTTTACCTCTCTCGAGACAAAGCCACGAGCGTCAGTACACCAGTTGCTAGCATTCAGTGAACAACCCGCGCTATAACTCTCTGTGAATTTTCACATAATTTTTGTGTTTTTTTGCGTAAATTTGAATTGATTGTTGAAAAGTATGAAGTTGGCATGCGTATCCGGGACTTGGCTGCTGCATACCGTATGCCGAGAACGACGGTATCTACGATTGTGAAAAACAAAGACGTTATTAAAAAGTAAAATGAGGTTAAATTTTCATTTATTTCATCTAATTGCTTTTGTATTTATGTATTTTAGTATTAAGCAGTGTTTAAATTATTTTATACAACCCCATCAATGTATAATATGCCAATAACAATAGGATGTTTTTTCATGGGAACGGATTAATCATTTTCCCTTTATTTCTTACGGAAAAAAATCATTTGGTAAACATCCTGTCTGGTAAAAGTCAAAGGATCTGGAACAGATTAAGGATGTATACTGAGGTACCGCTGTATTTGATATTAAATAGTTAGACAACATGATCTTCCGGACCATTGCTTCAGGAAATTTTCTCTAATTGGACCTCTTTAGATTTTAGTTGAATACCCCTAGCCTAAGGTATTGGTGAGCTCACATAAATCCATCCATCCATCCATTATCCAACCCACTTTATCCTAACTACAGAGTCACGGGGGTCTGCTGGAGCCAATCCCAGCCAACACAGAGCACAAGGCAGGAAACAAACCTCGGGCAGAGGGCGCCAGCCCACCACAGCCCTCATAAATCTAAGTGTAAAATAAGTGCGTATATATTTTATGCTCAAGCTTGAGAGCTTGCCTAACAATCACACGGGCAAAGGCCCTGCACGCAGTTCGGTTCGTCTTCTGTCAGTGAGAAGCTCGGCACCTGCATTCTCAAAAACAAAATCTGCCCGCTTGCATCCTTGGAGAGCACGATGACCTTGGCTCACAGCTTGGCCAGGGCCTTTCTGATAAAATAAATGGGTGTCCTTATAAAGCTGTTCCAGGCCTAGTCTTCTCAAAGCTAAAAGCACTAAAACTAATAATAAGGCGTATTGGTCCCAGATCAAAAATTCTCAACAGTGGCTGCAGGTTTTCATTCCAATCCAGTTGCTTAATCAGAAACCAATCCCTGCCAATCTCAGACCTTATTGAATCTAATTTATTTTAATTATTTGATTTTATGGCTAGTGTGGCCTGTAGGGGGCTCTCCAGCTCCCTAAACCTAAGACAGACAGACACGAGGCACAAGTCCAGCACAACATGGCCTTAGAAGGTTGGCGTTCTTCAACATTTGCAATAAGATGCTGCGGATGTTCTACCAGACGGTTGTGGTGAGCGCCCTCTTCTATGCGGTGGTGTGCTGGGGAGGCAGCATAAAGAAGAGGGACGCCTCACGCCTGGACAAACTGGTGAGGAACGCAGGCTCTATTGTAGGCACAGAACTGGACAGTTTGACATCCGTGGCAGAGCGACGGGCGCTGAGCAGGCTCCTGTCAATCATGGAGAATCCACTGCATCATCTGAACAGGATCATCTCCAGACAGAGGAGCAGCTTCACGACAGACTGTTGTCACCGTCCTGCTACACTGACAGACTGAGGAGATCATTCCTCCCCCACACTATGCGACTCTTCAATTCTACCTGGGGGGGTAAACGTTAACATTATACAAAGTTATTGTCTGTTATACCTTCATTGTTATCACTCTTTAATTTAATATTGTTTATCAGTATGCTGTTGCTGGAGTATGTGAATTTCCCCTTGGCATTAATAAAATATCTATCTATCTATCTATCTATCTATCTATCTATCTATCTATCTATCTATCTATCTATCTATCTATCTATCTATCTATCTATCTATCTATCTATCTATCTATCTATCTATCTATCTATCTATCTATCTATCTATCTATCTGTTATATACTTCCTTTCACTCTGTATATCTATCTATTTATCTATTGGAAATGCTTCCCAGAATTGTTTCCCACAGCACAGTGCAAAGTCCAAAAGGCACACCGATAAGCCCAAAGTAACTTTCTTCGGCTTCTCTTCTTTCTCCCTCTCTCAGCCCTGTAAAACACTTTGAGCTACATTTTGTTGTATGAAAAGGTGCTATATAAATAAATGTTGTTGTTGTTGTCCTTTCTCCAGCAAACTTCGCCCCTCTTCCTCCTGTCTCTGGCGCTTGGAACTGCGGCAGCAGGCTTCTTTTATGTGACACCCAGGAGTACTTCCAGTAGCCCGTTAGCGTTGTCCGGGTGACAAAGTAGGGCTCCTCAGTCCCTGCAGTGCCCGCTGGTGACACCCACGGGACCCAACAGAGTTAAGTAACAAGACTCATGTCCCACGAAGCCATAACAGAACCCGTGGGGCTGCCATGTAGTATTCTGGGGGAGGTGATAATGCCCTGTGCATGCGCTCTACTCCGGTCTTTACAGTATACGGGTGACCCAGCTGGGTATGGGCACCGGCCATCTGCCACAATGGTTAGTCTGCAATTTTAGCCTCTTATATTGTAGATTTTTTTTTTCCTTTCCAAGGATATCATCCAAGTGATTTAAAGCCTAAAACGGATCATTTTCAGTCTGTCACATTTTCCTCTTAAGTGTTTTATTAATCCACATAATCCACGATGAATCCACAAAGGTTTAAAACAGAAACAAGTTAGATGGAGGACTGCCGGGTCCTTCATCATTTGTATCTTATAGCTAATAAGAAGACGTTAAAAATGGTGAATGCGACTGAAATAAGCAATTAAGGGTGGGGAACCTTAACAAGTGAGACCACTAAAATGAAGCATCAGACTGTCACTTGAGCAATAAGCGCTTCTTTAGCAATAATTGGCTTCTCATTAAGAAACTGGGTTGGAACAAAAACCTGCGGCCACTGCGGCCCTCGAGGATCAACGCTGCCCACCCCCTGCTTCGCACCAACCCTTTACAGGTGGTCAATCCCTTGATGACCACACTCAACGCACACACTCAGTTCACAATCACCCCAAACCTACAATGCCTTTACGGATGTGAGGGGAGTGTGAAGGACACAGGAAAACACACGGACAGCAGCTTAGCTTTGAACATACAGCAGTGGGGGGCCATGAGGCAGCAGAACCTCTGAAGGTGGGATGATTAAAATCACTCCAAATATCCAAATGGGGTCTGAAACGCTTTACAAAACTACTTACAGCAATGACAGACCTCAACAAGCCTGTATGAGCATGTAAAGTGTGAGCAGCTCGTGGATCTCCAGTAGACCTCCAGACTGAAGAGGACACGTCCTCCTCTTTGGTGTCACTGACTCATCAGACAGCTGGCCGAACGAGAGTATTAAGTGAACGCTAGCAGCAGTTCAATATTTGGCCATTTATGGCAGAGACGACATTAGAACAATCCACAGTCTAGACAAGAACAGGCCTCTCAGCCCAGGAAAGCTCAATAGTCCTGTCCACATTTTAAAACGCAGGATTTTAGTGTGTGAAAGGCATTATATAAGTGTGGGATCCTGCCCAGATGGGACGCCCTTTTCAAGAGAAGGCCGAGAGGAATGTGTATACTACCAGGAGTACCCGGGACACGAGATGGCAGCCCCCTTGGTTTACATCGGGGTTATGGAATTGGAGCTCAGAAGCTCAACCTGGTGGTGGGGGTCCGTGTCCACCACCAGTTGGGAACCTGGACAGCTCCAGTGTCACACCGGGAAGTGCTGCCTGAAAAGGAGCGGGCATCCTATGCAGCACTCCTGCCACACCTGGAAGTGCTGCTGGGTGTTAATCAAGAGACACCTGGAGCACTTCTGGGTGCAATATGAAGAAGGCCAGAGTCGGGAGGAGAAGGACGAAGCTAAGAAAGAAAGGAGCAGAGATGTAGTACTGTGTGTATAGGAGCTCTGTGTTATGTGCGGGACAGTTATAGAAATAAACGTGTGTTATATTGGACATTCTGAGTCCGTGTCTGTCTGTCTTCTACAAGTGATAGAGTTCATTTGAAATACATAAAAAAAAAATCTTCAAATAGCATTTTTAGGAATCGATTTCATGAACGCATTGTGCTAACAATGAAAATACTTATGTTTGATCTAATTATTAACATTAAAGTGCGCTTAATGATTAAACTGATCCATTTGCTTCCATTCTTCTTAATTCCAAAAGTGTATCTCAAATTCTAAAATGTAAATTCAAAGAAAAGCCAACAAATAGATAGATAGATATGAAAGGCACTATATAATAGATAGATAGATAGATAGATAGATAGATAGATAGATAGATATGAAAGGCACTATATAATAGATAGATAGATAGATAGATCATGAAAGGCACTATAACAGATAGATAGATAGATATGAAAGGCACTATATAATAAATAGATAGATAGATATGAAAGGCACTATACAACAGATAGATAGATATGAAAGGCACTATATAATTAACAGATAGATAGATAGATAGATAGATAGATAGATAGATAGATAGATATGAAAGGCACTATAAAACAGATAGATAGATAGATATGAAAGGCACTATATAATAGATAGATAGATAGATAGATATGAAAGGCACTATATAATAGATAGATAGATAGATAGATCATGAAAGGCACTATAACAGATAGATAGATAGATATGAAAGGCACTATATAATAAATAGATAGATAGATATGAAAGGCACTATAAAAGATAGATAGATAGATAGATATGAAAAGCACTATATAATAGATAGATAGATAGATAGATATGAAAGGCACTATTAAATAGATAGATAGATCATGAAAGGCACTATATAATAGATAGATAGACAGATAGATAGATATGACAGGCACTATATGATAAACAGATAGATAGATCATGAAAGGCACTGTAACAGATAGATAGATAGATAGATATTAAAGGCACTATATAATAAATAGATAGATAGATAGATATGAAAGGCACTATATAATAGATAGATGATAGATAGATAGATATGAAAGGCACTATATAATAAATAGATAGATAGATCATGAAAGGCACTATATAATAGATAGATAGATATGAAAGGCACTATACAACAGATAGATAGATATGAAAGGCACTATATAATAAATAGAAGCTCGCCAGTCCTGTCCTCTTAATTCTTCTTAAAAACATCAAGTCCTACTGTCTACCACACTACTTGGTCGCTTATTCCAGGTGTCTGTGGTTCTTTGTGTAAAGAAAAACTTCCAAATGTTTGTGTGAAATTTCCCCTTAACAAGTTTCCAACTGTGTCCCTGTGTTTCTGATGAACTCATTTTAAAGTCACCGTCTCGATCCACTGCACTAATTCCCTTCATCATTTAAAACACTTCAATCAGGTCTCCTCTTAATCTTCTTTTCCTTAAACTGTAAAGGCTCAGCTCTTTAAATCTTTCCTCATAATTCAATCCCTGTAGCCCTGGACTCAGCCCTGTTGCTCTTCTCTGGACCTTTTCTTGTTTGCTGCTCTGTCCTTTTTGTAGCCTGGAGACCCAAACTGCACCCAGTACTCTAGAGAGGCCTCACCAGTGCGTTATAAAGCTTGAGCAGAACCTCCTGTGACTTGTACTCCACACATCAAGGCGCTATATAACCTGACATATTGTTAGCCTTCTCAATGGCTTCTGAACTGTCTGGCAGTTGACATTGACAAGTCCACTACGACTCCTAAATCCTTCTCCTCAGGTGTACTCTCGATTTTCCGACTGCCCATGGTGTATTAAACCTCATATTTTTACTTCCTATGTATAGTTCTTTACATTTACTGACATTAAATTTCATCTGCCACCAATTTGTCCAAGCTTATCTGCTGTCCAAGTCCCTCCGTGATAATTTAACAGATTCTCGATTATCTGCTAATCCACCTATCTTGGTATCATCTGTATAGTTAACCAGCTTGTTATTTATACTCCTATTCAAATAAGTTATAAATAGTAAAAATAGCAGCAGCCCCAGCACTGCCCCCTGCTGGTCACCGCTCTTAACATCACCATATTCTGATGAGGTTCCTCTCACTGCCACCCTCTTGCTATCTGTGTCTGAGCCTCCACATACCCTGAGCTCCCACTTCTTTATTTTGATGCCTACCCTCTCATGTGGCACCTTATCAAATGCATTCTGAAAGTCCAGATCAGTAATATCATCTGCTCCACTTTGATCGTATCTTTTTATTGCTTCCTTATAGGATTCCAGCATGTTAGTAAAACATGTCTTCCCAGTTCTGAGTGTTCAGTAAAACTTTACTTGTCATTTGCTGCTCTGTCTTATCCTCCCATTAATTTTCCTGTGATGCCCATTACACTTACTGGCCTATAGTTGCTTGGATCTGCCCGGTCACCCTTTGCTGTTTTCCAGTCCTTCAGAATTTCCTCAGTGCACAGTGACTTCCTAAAAATAGTCCTGGACTACTTGACATGAAGAACTGACCCTAAGCGTTTGTTTTATTCTTGCGTTTTCGCATGTAAATAATGGAGGCGTTTAACGTCACATATTAAAGTAGGAGAAATGTTTTAGTCTCATTTGCCACTAACTTTAATTCTCTGCAACTGCTTGGCCAGTGCATGACTCCAGCCAGGAAATACATGGTATGCCACAAGGGGGCAGTGTAACCACATCAATGTAGGGAAAAATTCTTAACAGCTGTTTCCTCTTACGTTTGGGAGGAGATCGCTAGAAATGTGTAATATTTGACTTTTGAATCAACTCTGTGAGACCTGAAAGTGAAAATCCTGAAAGTGCCACTGGCATAAGGTGGTGTGGGGTTGTAAACTATAAGGAATTGAGTTTGTCCTCCATTATTGTCAAACTGTGTGGGAGATCCGCTTATCAGAACGTGATGACAGCTGTAATGTACATACTTGGGAATTTCCCAGAATGTTGTTTGCTATGGAAAAGGCACTATATAAAATGACAGGGAACAAATGACCATCATTGACTCTTGTATTGGGGCGGCATGGTTGGCGCAATGGTATTGCTGCTGCCTCACAGTATGGAGACCTGGGTTCGCTTCCCAGGTCCTCCCTGCGTGGAGTTTGCATGTTCTCCCCGTGTCTGCGTGGGTTTCCTCCCACAGTTTAAAGACATGCAGGTTAGGTGAATTGGCGATCCTAAATTGTCCTGGGTGGGTGGGTGTGTGTGCCCTGCTGTGGGCTGGTGTCCTGCCTGGGGTTTGTTTCCTACCTTGCAAACTGTGTTGTCTGGATTTGGCTCCAGCAGACCCCCATGACCCTGTAATTAGGATATAATGGGTTGGATAATGGATGGATGAACTTCTTCGTGCAGAGTTTGCATGTTCTCCTCGTGTCTGCGTGGGTTTCCTCCCACAGTCCAAAGACATGCAGGTTAGGTGAACTGGTGATCCTAAATTGTCCTGGGTGGGTGTGTGTGCCCTGCGGTGGGCTGGCGCAATGTCCGGGGATTTGTTCCTGTGTTGGCTGTGATTGGCTCCAGCAGACCCCTTGACCCTGTGTTAGGATATAGTGGGTTGGATACTGACTGACTGACTCTTGTATGATCCTGAGCTAAATTTACATTGTATTAATATGGAAAAGTATAGTATAGAAGTATAGAACACCTTAAGATGGCATGCAGTATGAAAGGTGCTATATAAAACTCAAAATCCAATCCCTAAAAATTAATATTTGTGTTTTCCTTAGTGATTTTTTTCTTGGCATGAAACCATCCTGCTGCTCACTAATCATCACCTATAATCATCTATATGCTTCATCAATCCCTCTCCCACCTGGACAGAGGCAGTGGTGCTGTAAGAATTATGTTTCTGGACTTCTCTAGCGCCTTCAACACCATCCAACCTCTGCTCCTTAGAGACAAGCTGACTGAGATGGGAGTAGATTCACACCTTGTGGCATGGATTGTGGACTATCTTACAGACAGACCTCAATATGTGCGTCTTGGGAACTGCAGGTCTGACATTGTGGTCAGCAGCACAGGAGCGCCGCAGGGGACTGGACTTTCTCTGGTCCTGTTCAATCTATATACATCAGACTTCCAATATGACTCGAAGTCCTGCCATGTGCAAAAGTTCGCTGATGACACTGCTATGGTGGGCTGCATCAGGAGTGGGCAGGAGGAGGAGTACAGGAAGCTAATCAAGGACTTTGTTAAATGGTGCGACTCAAACCACTTACACCTTAACACCAGCAAGACCAAAGAGCTGGTGGTGGATTTTAGGAGGCCCAGGCCCCTCATGGACCCTGTGATCATCAGAGGTGACTGTGCAGAGGGTGCAGACCTTTAAATATCTGGGAGTGCAGCTGGATGACAAATTGGACTGGACTGCCAATACTGATGCTCTATGTAAGAAAGGTCAGAGCAGACTTTACTTTTTGAGAAGGTTGGCATCCTTCAACATCTGCAGTAAGATGCTGCAGATGTTCTACCAGACGGTTGGGGCGAGTGCCCTCTTCTACGTGGTGGTGTGCTGGGGTGGCAGCATAAAGATGAAAGACTCCTCACGCCTGGACAAACTTGTTAAGAAGGCAGGCTCTATTGTAGGAGTAAAGTTGGACAGTTTAACATCTGTGGCAGAGCGACGGGCATTAAGCAAACTCCTGTCAATCATGAAGAATCCACTGCATCCACTTAACAGTGTCATCTCCAGGCAGAGGAGTAGCTTCAGCGACAGACTTTGTCACCGTCCTGCTCCACTGACAGACTGAGGAGATCGTTCCTCCACCACACTATGCGACTCTTCAATTCTAACCGGGGGAGTAAATGCTAACATTAATTTTATTTTAATTCTTTTCATTTTTATTACTATTTAATTTAATATTGTTTCTTTGTATCAGTATACTGCTGCTGGATTATGTGAATTTGCCCTTGGGATTAATAAAGTATCTATCTATCTATCTATCTATCTATCTATCTATCTATCTATCTATCTATCTATCTATCTATCTATCTATCTATCACCTCACTTCCTAACCGAGTTTCCACTACTCCTTCCCATAACTTCATGCTGTGGCTCATCAATTTTATTCCCCTGTAGTTACTGCAGTCCTGCACATCCCCCTTATTCTTAAATATCGGCCCACCAGTACACTTCTTCTCCACTTCTGAGGCATCCTGTCACTTTCCAAGATCCCATTATACAATCAGGTTAGAAACTCCACTGCCATCTCTCCTAAACACCTCCGTGCTTCCACAGGTATGTCATCCGGACCAACAGCCTTTCCATTCTTCATCCTCTTCATAGCTGTTCTTACTTCCTTCTCGCTAATCCATTGCTCTTCCTGATTCACTGTCTTTGTGGAAATTAAAACTTTGTGAAAATTAATATCTGACAAAAAGACATCTAAAAACACTGAAGCGGCAAACTTTGTGAAAACCAACACAAAACGTTTGGCCACGACTGCTCCCCTGCAGTAATTTTCAATTTAATCGCCTAGCTCAAGGGCCCGGCTGAGTACAGTACAGGATGTTTTCCACAGCAGTGGCACTTTCTGAAGCCTTAGTGACACACTGAACAGGTGACAGAGGACACCTCAGAGTTGGTCAGCTCAGGCCTTAAGAACTCCAGGAGTGACTCCATCTGGTCCTGCAGCTTTTCCTGTGTGTGTGTGTCTTCCTCAGTTGTGTCTTCATTTGGTCTTTAGTTATGGACGGCCCTCCCTAATGGTCAGAGGTGGATTCGTCACTGGCCGTTCCAGTTGATGTGACAGGAGTTCTTAATGTAGCAGAGATGGTGTGGGGGAGACTGGTCATTGGAAGAAGCTGGCAATGGGAGGAAAATCTGTTAAAAAATGGCTTCAGGGTGTTATCTTTGTCCACATCCCCTTCTAGCATCCGAGCCCTGGATTACCCGAGTCCAGTTATTAGGCTCAGTCCGTTAGGGACATCCTCCATGTTATTCTGAGTGACAGTTCATTCTGGATTTCTCCAATGTCCCAAAGATGTGCTGTTAGGATGAGCGAAATCCCAAAATTATCCTTCAGAGCCAGATTGTGCCCTGTTATAAACTGGCATCCTATCCAGGGTTGATACCAACTCTGTCACATTGTAAGAAAATGCATAGATGAATATGGGTTCAAAGAAAATAGGCCTTCTTTCCTTGTGCCAGTGAGGTCCCCCAGGATGGGCGTCAGTTTTATGCCCAGTGGTGTTATGTTTTCCATTATCTTGTTGATCAAAGGCAAACCAGTTAATACTACATTTCTGTAGTCTTTAAACAAGTGCAGACGTGGGGGGCTAAATTCACCAGGAAATAGCGGTGCCAGTAAATCAGTTCACCTGTGCCAATGGGTTTCACCTCATTAATGCATTGTAAGCTTTTGCAGCATAAGGGACGAAGCAATTCATCTTGCTATATACATAAAAAAAATGACGGAGTGATGCCAGGCCTTTACAAATAAAGTCATCATCTGAATGGGCACCTGCAGAGCCCAGGCAATGAGCTGAAAAAGACACAAGGGTAGTGGGTCTCACCACCCCAACTGACAAAGGCCCGTCATCAGCATCTGCAGCAGGCCATCTGAAGTGAAGGAGAGTCACTGCAGTCTCCTCTTCTCAGCCCGTTGACTGCCAATCACTTGGCACGGCTGCCAGTCAGTCAGCGCGGCTGCCGCGTTATCGCGTTTCTCATCACCATCCAGTCCATGCGTTTGTTAACCTCTCGCATCTGATTTGCCGCTGCCTAATTATGATTTCTTTTTTGATATGTTTGCGCTCATCCCCTGCGTTTCATCTCCTCTGCAGTTTGGCTTATCTCTCCTAGCGTGCCCTTCGATCTCAAAAATAAAGAAGTGATTACTTGGCAACTTCAGCTGTTAACTTTATTGTACAATGAAGACGTCTTCCAGCCCGCGCTCCCGTCTGCAGATGTGACGTCTCATTGACGTGCATCACCTTTGGTGGATGTTAGATTAGATAAGATGAAACTTTATATGTCCTCTAAAACAGGGACCGTCAACTCCGGTCCTGGGGGGCACACTGTGGCTGCAGGTTTTTGTTCCAACCAGATTCTCAATCAGTGACAACACCTGACAGCACTGATCTTATTTAATTAGCTGGTCTTATTTTTCTTTAATTCCACATTCAGAAAAGCACAGCAGCATGATTTCTACATTTATAAGACATTTAGAAAGATTTCTACTTTTGCTATTGATTTAAATGCTTAACTCTCTTTTGTTGATTTCATTCTATTTTGCCCTTTCTCTGTGCAGTTTTTACCCTTCGTTGTATCTTATTAATGACAATTAAAAATGAGCAGAGCAGACACGCTGGCAAGCAACACGGAAAAATCAAAGGCTGCAACTACTTTAGCATCAGACCCAGTAACTAGTAAATAATGGATTAATTAAACAATTAGAACACCTAGAAAATCCATCCATCCATTTTCTAACCCACTGAATCCGAATACAGGGTCACGGGGGACACCTAGAAAAGTAAAATGAAAATCAAAATGAAAATATTGTTAAAAAGAAAAAATACATAATTCCCGTATAACTGCTTGGTACATTTTAAAAAATATATATATATATTTTTTTTTTTACCAAACTTAGTTTTCTAATTGGGCAGCACGGTGGCACAGTAGGTAGTGCTGCTGCCTCGCAGTTAGGAGACCCGGGTTCGCTTCCCGGGTCCTCCCTGTGTGGAGTTTGCATGTTCTCCCCGTGTCTGCGTGGGTTTCCTCCCACAGTCCACAGACATGCAGGTTAGGTGCATTGGCGATCCTTAATGTGTGCTTGGTGTGAGGGTGTGTGTGTACCCTGTGGTGGGCTGGCGCCCTGTCCGGGGTTTGTTTCCTGCCTGGCGCCCTGTGTTGGCTGAGGTTGGCTCCAGCAGATCCTGTGACCCCGTGTTAGGGTATAGTGGGTTGGATAATGATTGACTGACTGGCTGTCTGCTGAATGATTATTAGCTGAAAAACCTCAATGCTAACTGTCAGAGTGAATCCAGCAGGGGACGCTAGCTCCCTGGTTGGAATAAGTTTTTTTTGTAATTGGGGCATGTAACCTAACCCAAAGGATGGCACGGTGGTGCAGTGGGTAGTGCTGCTGCTGCCTCACAGTTAGGAGACCCGGGTTCGCTTCCCAGGTCCTCCCTGCGTGGAGTTTGCATGTTCTCCCCGTGTCTGCGTGGATGTCCTCCCACAGTCCAAAGACATGCAGGTTAGGTGGGTTGGCGATTCTAAATTGTCCCTAGTGTGAGGGTGTGTGTGCACCCTGTGGTGGGCTGGCACCCTGCCCAGGGTTTGGTTCCTGCCTTGTGCTCTGTGTTGGCTGGGATTGGCTCCGGCAGACTCCCGTGACCCTGTAGTTAGGATGTAGCGGGTAAGGTAATGGATGGATAGTTTTCTAATTTCTATATTGTTCCCAAAACACAGAACTTGGGGAAATAACACATCACTTAATTAGCCCAGGAGTCCAATTAAAAATAGAAGCTGGTGGGAACAAAAACCTGCAGCCACAGTGTGCCCCCCCCTCAGGACTGAGGCTGGGAAACACTGCTCTGAAACAGGGGTCATCGACTCCAATCCTGGAGGACCGCCATGGCAGCAGGTTTTCATTCTAAGCCTTTTCTTAATGAGTGTCCTGTTTTTGCTACTAATTAACTTATTTTGAACTAATTGTAATTGATTTGCTCTTGAAGACTCGGCCCCCTTAATTGTTTTTTTTTCCAAACAACTGGTGTCCATCATATGATACCTGAAAATAAAGAAAGATGACGCTCTCAGGAATGTCAGTCTGCTCAGGTCCACAACGGTGCTCTTAGAAAAGAGAAAATCAACAATTTCGGAAATGTCGGTTAATATACCATGAGAGCAGCAACAAGCCACGAAATTAAAGAACGGGTTTAATTAACGACAAGAATCGGCACCTCATTAAGCAGCTGGTTGGAGTGAAATTGGTTGGCGTTTGCGGCCCTGACTTAGTTGGTCTTCTGTTGGCTCACTCACTTCACATTTCATTTCTGTTTGGGTGCCATTTATGGAAAGAAATGAAGCAATTCAGAGGAACGATGATGAAATTCATGGGAACAAATCTTAAAAAAGCAACTTAATTAAAATGAATTCACGAGAAATTCATTAGGAACAAAAACAGGGCACTCATTAAAAAAGGGTTAGAAAAAACCTGAAAACCTGTAGCCATGGTGGTCCTCCATGGCTGGACTTGGTGACCCTTGCTCTAAAACACACACACACACACATATATATACACTCACCTAAAGGATTATTAGGACCACCATACTAATATGGTGTTTGACCCCCTTTGGCCTTCAGAACTGCCTTAATTCTACGTGGCATTGATTCAACAAGCTACTGAAAGCATTCTTTAGAAATGTTGGCCCATAGTGATAGGATAGCATCTTGCAGTTGATGGAGATTTGTGGGATGCACATCCAGGGCACGAAGCTCCCGTTCCACCACATCCCAAAGATGCTCTATTGGGTTGAGATCTGGTGACTGTGGGGGCCATTTTAGTACAGTGAACTCATTGTCATGTTCAAGAAACCAATTTGAAATGATTCGAGCTTTGTGACATGGTGCATTATCCTGCTGGAAGTAGCCATCAGAGGATGGGTACATGGTGGTCATGAAGGGATGGACATGGTCAGAAACAATGCTCAGGTAGGTTGTGGCATTTAAACGATACTCAGTTGATACTAAGGGGACCAAAGTTTGCCAAGAAAATATTCCCCACACCATTACACCACCAGCACCAGCCTAAACTGTTGATGTTCAATTGGGTTCAAGTCCAGACTCTGGTTGGGCAGACAGAGAGAGAGAGAGAGAAGAGAGGACTGTGCTTATCTGTGCTTTTTGGTGCTGGTACTGGGCTGTTTAGTGGGGCGCAAAGGAAAAGCGCTTCCCCACTTAAAATAAACGTGTGCTGTGTGGCAAGACTGGGCTCTGTGTTGGTCGCATCTGGGTTTGGGGAGCTGTACAACCCCTGGTGGTCCACAGAGTCCTCCAGACTAATATTTACTCAGTTAGGTTGACCACATTTGTAAGTTGCTTTGGATAAAAATTAGTAAATGATATCTCTTTGTGTATTGCAGCTACAGTTAGGCCCCTTTCTGCTGATCTATGTATGTATCATGTGTGCCAGGCGACCACGGCCATTACCTGGCCGGGATGCCAACAGAATGAAAGAACCAGGGGAGAGAGTATTGCTGAAGAAATACCTCCCCTGGGACGCTAGAGGGAAGCCCTCCTTGGTGGCTGTGGCACCACGGACTCCCACAGGGCATGCTGGGAGCAGGAGTTTCATTCAGCCCTGCAGAGCCCAATAATGGACTTCCACCACACCTGGGAGTGATTCCAGGTAATTCTAATCAGCCACCAGGAGAAGAATAAAAGGGGGATGCCTCACTCCATCCGAGGAGCCAGAGTCAGGAAGGACAGAACTAGAGAGAGAAGGGAAAGAGGAGTGTGCTGTGCTTTATGTACTGTGCTGTGGGGAGCAGAGAAACACACTCCCTGCCTGTAAATAAGCAGTGTGTGTTGGACTGGAACTTGTGTTTGCCTGTCTGTCGGGTTAAGGCGGCTGTGTGTACCCCGGTGGTCCACACATGTAGTGCCTTTAGTATCAGTCCGTCTACAATGGATAGTGGCAATCCATCTGTCACAATCGTAATATATCAATTACAGCCACAGTAAGAACCTCTCTGCTAATCTGCGTATCAATCATATAGTGCCTTTCATATATATCTACAGTGCATCCGGAAAGTATTCACAGCGCATCACTTTTTCCACATTTTGTTATGTCACAGCCTTATTCCAAAATGGATTAAATTAAATTACATTTTTTTTCCTCAGAATTCTACACACAACACCCCATAATGACAACGTGAAAAAAGTTTACATGAGGTTTTTGCAAATTTATTAGAAATAAAAAAATTGAGAAAGCACATGTACAGAAGTATTCACAGCCTTTGCCATGAAGCTCCAAATTGAGCTCAGGTTCATCCTGTGTCCCCTGATCATCCTTGAGATGTTTCTGCAGCTTAATTGGAGTCCACCTGTGGTGAATTCAGTTGATTGGACCTGATTTGGAAAGGCACACACCTGTCTATAGAAGGTCCCACAGTTGACAGTTCATGTCAGAGCACAAACCAAGCATAAAGTCAAAGGAATTGTCTGTAGACCTCCGAGAGAGGATTGTCTTGAGGCACAAATCTGGGGAAGGTTACAGAAAAATTTCTGCTGCTTTGAACGTCCCAATGAGCACAGTGGCCTCCATCATCCGTAAGTGGAAGAAGTTCAAAACCACCAGGACTCTTCCTAGAGCTGGCCGGCCATCTAAACTGAGCGATTGGGGGAGAAGGGCCTTAGTCAGGGAGGTGACCAAGAACCCGATGGTCACTCTGTCAGAGCTCCACAGGTCCTCTGTGGAGAGAGGAGAACCATCCAGAAGGACAACCATCTCTTCAGCAATCCACCAATCAGGCCTGTATGGTAGAGTGGCCAGACGGAAGCCACTCCTTAGTAAAAGGCACATGGCAGCCCTCCTGGAGTTTGACAAAAGGCACCTGAAGGATTCTCAGACCATGAGAAACAAAATTCTCTGGTCTGGTGAGACAAAGATTGAACTCTTTGGTATGAATGCCAGGCGTCATGTTTGGAGGAAACCAGGCACCACTCATCACCAGGCCAATACCATCCCTACAGTGAAGCATGGTGGTGGCAGCATCATGCTGTGGGGATGGAACTGGGAGACTAGTCAGGATAAAGGGAAAGATGACTGCAGCAATGTACAGAGACATCCTGGATGAAAACCTGCTCCAGAGCGCTCTTGACCTCAGACTGGGGCGATGGTTCATCTTTCAGAAGGACAACGACCCTAAGCACACAGCCAAGATATCAAAGGAGTGGCTTCAGGACAACTCTGTGAATGTCCTTGAGTGGCCCAGCCAGAGCCCAGACTTGAATCCGATTGAACATCTCTGGAGAGATCTTAAAATGGCTGTGCACCGACGCTTAACCTGATGGAGCTTGAGAGGTGCTGCAAAGAGGAATGGGCGAAACTGGCCAAGGATAGGTGTGCCAAGCTTGTGGCATCTCATTCAAAAAGACTTGAGGCTGGAATTGTTGCCAAAGTATTGAGCAAAGTCTGTGAATACTTCTGTACATGTGATTTCTCAGTTTTTTTATTTTTAATAAATTTGCAAAAACCTCAAGTAAACTTTTTTCATGATGTCATTATGGGGTGTTGTGTGTAGAATTCTGAGGAAAAAAATGAATTTAATCCATTTTGGAATAAGGCTGTAACATAACAAAATGTGGAAAAAGTGATGCGCTGTGAATTCTTTCCATATGCACTGTATATACTTTATACAACCTCTATTGGAAGGTGGACCTTCGGCCCCATCCAAGGAACATGCAGTACCCCAGATTGACAAAAAGCGTGAACATGATTTGAGGAATTTTTTACACATTTAGTAAAAACGAAAGACTGAAATATCCCATTGACTCCATTGAGACCCTTTAATTCAGTGCTTTCTTGAAGCCCCCTTTCAGCAGTGTCTGGAGTCGTCTTGGGTTTGATGCCCTAAGCTTCACATACCTGCTTTTACGGATTTCTCTGTCATTCGTCTCTGTAAATCCTCTCAAGTTCTATCAGGTTTGCATGAAGACCACCACTACTGGACGAATATTTTCCAGGTCTCTCCAGAGATGTTCAGTTGGGTTCAAGTCCAGACTCTGTTTGGGCCATTCAAGGACATTCCCAGAGTTGTCCCCTAAGCCACTCCTGTGTTGTCTTTGCTTTGTCCTGTTGGTCTGAGTCTGAGGTCCAGTGCACTGTTTAGCAGGCTTTCATTAACGATGTCTCTTACTTTGCTCCGTTCAGCTTTCCCCTCAAACTCTGAGTGGTCTCCACTGGGGATGTGTAGTGTCAGACGTGACGCTTAGAACTGAGGCCAAACCATTCAGTCTTGATTTCATCAGACCAGAGGACTTGGTTTCTCACAATCTGAGAGGCTTTTAGATGCCTTTAACAGTAGTGGCCAAAAGTTTTGAGAATGACCCAAATTGCAATTTGCCCAAAGTTTGCAAAGTTTATATGATGGCAATTTACATCGACTCCAAATGGTTCTGAACGTGATCAGATGAATTGCAATTAATTGCAAAGTCCCTCTTTGCCATGAAAATGAACTTCATCTCCAAAAAAACACTGCATGTCAGCCCTGCCAAAAAAAGGACCTGCTGTCGTCACATTAGTGATCCTCTGGTTCACACTGGTGACAGTGTTGACGAGGACAAGGCTGGAGATACAACACAATACAATACAATTTATTGTTGTATAGCCCAAAATCACACAAGACGTTCTGCAATGGGTATTAACAGGCCCTGCCTCTTGACAGACCCCCAGTCTTGGCTCTCTAAAAAGACAAGGGAAACTCATAAAAAAACCCTTGTAGGGAAAAAAAAAATGTAAGAAACTTTAAGAAAGGCAGTTCAAAGAGAAACCTTTCCAGGTAGGTTGGGCGTGCAGTGGGTGTCAAAAAGAAGGGGGTCAATACATTACAATACACAGAACAGAACAGAAGTAATCCTCAATACAATATAATGCAATAGAAATATCACAGATACAGATCCGAATTTAACAGGAGATGATATCCCATGGGGTGGCACGGTGGCACAGTGGGTAGTGCTGCTGCCTCTCAGTTAGGAGACCCGGGTTTGCTTCTCGGGTCCTCCCTGCGTGGAGTTTGTATGTTCTCCCCGTGTCTACGTGGTGTGGACGTTGACCCGGACACAGACAGGCAGACACGTTTGTATTGCCCCCCACACATTTATTCAGTGTCTCCATAGTATTAGCAAGTACTCACAAGCCCTCCAATACCCCTCAGTCCAGGCTAACACAATGCCTTCTCTCTCTTTCCTTCTTCAGGCCGCCTCCTGCCTCCTCCAAAGACCTTGTCCACTCTTCCACCCGACTCTTGTGCTACTCTGAAGGGAGGCGTCCCCTTTAAATAAGCACCCGGATGTGCTCCAGGTGTGTTCCCAGCAACCTCCCACCAACACGCTCCAATGTGGCGGAAGTGCCAGCTGTCTCCCCGGAAGCACTCCGGCGTCCCTGTTCCTCTTCCCTCCAGCACTTCCTGGTCTGGCGGAAGTGCTGCGGTCCAGGTTCTTCCAGGTATTGGGGTCCCCCTGGCGGTAACCACGGGTCCCTACAGGGTCGAGCTTCCCAGCTCTTTACCCGCGGCCCACAGGGCAGTCGCCCCCTCGAGGTCTGGAGGAGGCACAAGCCCTCCTCCGGTCTTTTCGGGCGTCCCGGCTGGGTATCACCCCCATCCGGGTACCACAGTGGGTTTCCTCCCACAGTCCAAAGGCATACAGGTTAGGTGCATTGGCAGTCCTAAATTGTTCCTAGTGTGTGCTTGGTTTGTGTGTGTGTGCCCTGCGGTGGGCTGGAGCCCTGCCCAGGGTTGATTTCCTGCATTGTGCCCTGTGTTGGCTGGGATTGCCTCCAGCAGACCCCAGTGACCCTGTAGTTAGGATATAGCGGGTTGGATAATGGATGGATGGATGATATCCCATAATATGATTTGGATTTGTTCAGAGTCCTAAAGACCTCAGCCATCAAGCTGCCTTCCACTATTGGCCATTCCACAGCTGGGACAGCGCTGGGCCACCCAATCCGATGAAAGGACCCCTCTACCTTATGATTCCTGCAATCCTCCATCAGAGATGACTTTACCTTTACAACCTGGCAGGTGGGCAGTGGCACCAAGTGCCACATTTGAGTACGAAGAAGAGAAGCAATAGATGAGGGTTAGTAACAAATTCTAACTATGATGTTACTTATGTTTTAGTGCTAATGACTGACAACAGAGATGCAGTCTGTACAGTTAATCCGCAGCTCTAGTCAGGGTGTGTTAAACTGAAGTAGTGAGTCTTCAGCCGGGATTTAAAGGTTGAGACCGAAGGGGCATCTCTTATAGGATCAGACAGACCACTCCACAGTTTAGGGGCCCTGCTGACTGAGTTCGAACAAAGAGGTTCAATTGTTGTGAAGAAGGCTTCAGGGCACCCAAGAAAGTCCAACAACCTCCAGGACCATCTCCTAAAGTTGAATCAGCTGCGGGCACCACCAGGGCAGAGCTGGCAAAGGAATGTCAGCAGGCAGGTGTGAGTGAGGTGAAGACTTGTGCAGGATGGCCTGGTGGGTGTCAAGAAGGGCAGCAAAGAAACCAAGAAAAACCTCAGGGACAGACTGATATTCTGCAAAAAGTCCAGGGATTGGACTGCTGATGGCTGCTGGGGGTCAAGTCATTTTTTCTGATGAATCCCCTTTCTGATTGGTTGGGACATTCTGAAAAAAAGAATAGGTGAGCGGCGCTACCATCAGTCCTGTGTCACGCCAACAGTAAAGCATCCTGAGACCATTCATGTCACGTGGGGTTGCTTCTCAGCCAGGGCAGTGGGCTCACTCACAATTTGGCCTAAGAACACAGCCATGAATAAAGAATGGCACCAAAACATCCTCTGAGAGCAACTTCTCTCAACCATAAAAGGACAATTTGGTGAACAACAATGCATGATGGAGCACCAGGCCATAAGGCAAAAGTGAGAACTAAGTGGCTCGGGGAACAAAACATAGAAATTTTGGGTCCATGGCCAAGAAACTCCCCAGACCTTCATCCTATTGAGAACTTGCGGTCAAGAGGCGGGTGGACAAACAAAAACCCACCAAGAATGGGCTGCCATCAGTCAGGATTGGGGCCAGAAGTTGATTGCCAGCATGCCAGGGTGAGAAAGAAAGGCCAACACTGCAAATATTGACTCTTTGCATAAACGTAATGTCATTGTCCGTCAAAGCCTTTGAAACTTAGGAAATGCTTGTAATTCTACTTCAGTACACCATAGAAACATCTGACACAAAGATCTAAAAATACTGAAGCAGAAAACCAACACTTGTCTCTTTCTCAAAACCTTTGGCCATGTCTGTTTAAACTCCAGGTGGGCTCTCATGTGTCGTCTGGCCACTCTGTCATAAAGCCTACACCTGGTGGAGCTCTCCAGTCACAGATGTCCTTCTGGAAGTTTCTCCCATCTCTACACAGGTTCTCTTGAGCTCAACCACAGTGACTATCTGGTCCTTCGTCAACTCTCCTTCCATGGCCCTTCTTCCACAATTGCTCAGTTTGGGTGGATGGCCATCTCTAGGAAGAGTCTTGGTTGTTCCAGAGTAATTCCATTTAAGAATTATGAAAGCCACCTTGGCTCTTGGGAACCTGCCTGGGTTTTTTTGTGCCTCGACTGTTCCTTCAACCTCATGGCTTGTTTTTTTTTTTTTTTTGCTCACCCGTAGGACCCTCTATAGACAAGTGTGTGCTTTTCCTAATCAGTCGACCCCCTGGTGGACTCCAAACAAGGTGGAGAAACATCTCAATGATGGGCAATAGAATGGAATACACCTGAGCCAAAGCAAAAAAGGTTCTGAATAACTTGTGAGATTTCAGTTTTTTTTTTTTATTTTGAATAAATCTGGAAAAAATTCCCCAAATCCTGTTTCCGCTTTAAGATTCTGGGGTTTTCAGTTTTGCTTGATGACGGAAAAAATGAATTGAAATGAAGTTAGCACAAGGCAGCAACATCACAAAATGTATCAAAAGTGAAGGGTCTTGAAAACGTTGAGAGGACACCGAATTTTGCCCAACATCTGGCCTTGCCGTGCCCCACTGGTCTTCAATGCACAAACGTCCCTGGTTGTGAAGTCACATCAGCATGTTCTCCATTATTTCTTAATGGTATATCGAATTAGTTGTGTAAAAGCTGAAGAGGGTACTATATTACCATTGCCCCTTCCACCTCCACCTCCACTTTTGACCTACCGTGATGAACTTAGTGATGGGACGGCAAACTCTGTCGCCACTCCAAGGAAAAGCAGAATGAAGGGTTCAGATGGATTTGCCTCGGGCGTCTTAGACAGATGTAGAGTACTTCTCTGCGGCCTGCATTGTCTCCCAAAGAATGAAGTGCCCACTCGCTGACCCCTGCCGCACTGAGGCACCTCTCACAGCCCACAGATGCATGTCGAGATGCCAGGTATTCCGTCCCTGGCACGCTACTGTTATTTTTAGAAACACTGGATTGAAAGCGTCTCCGATGGATGAGTGAGTGCGTGAGTGGAGGAAGCCATGCAGAGCTGACAGGCCCGGCTAAAGGAGCGCAGTGACGTGATGCAAGCTGAATGAGCCTCTCCGGGAAGACGGATCAAAATGAGTTACCGTGCCGCACCGTGCCGCTTCCCCAACAGAAACACAGCTGTCCTCTCAGAAACCAGTAGTGGCGTCGGCTGGGATCAAAATCCTGAAATTTATTTGATCATTTATTGTTAACTCGCATTTACCGGGTCAGCCTTAAAGGACTTCAAGGACAGAAATGGCCGGCGTGGTGAGGGGGTGTGGGTCAGACATTTGGAACAACACTAGTGAATCAGTAAGAAAAGGAGGGCGTTGATTGCATATAGCGCCTTTAACAGCATGAACCAGTACAAAGTGCTTCACAGGGCGAACGAGAGTACAAAGCAATATCAAGATGGCCATGATGACACAGTTCAAAAATGAATTACTGAGCACACATGGCCGGGCCAGGCCGGCTCCATTGATGTTAATCAGTTTCAGACCACTTGGTTTCACGTCTGCTGAAACAAATCGGTGTCTTTATAGGGATACATTATGGAATTCATATTTGTAACCTCTGCATTTGTGTCTGCATGTGAATTTGTCAAAGTGCCTCGTGCCTGCACTCAGGGAAGAGTATCAAATAAAAATTAACTGAATGGTGAATGTAACGTGTCTATCTATCTATCATATAGTGCCTTTCATTCTATCTATCTGTCTATCTATCATATAGTGCCTTTCAATCTATCTATCTATCTATCTATCTATCTATTATATAGTGCCTTTCATATCTATCTATCTATCTATCTATCTATCTATCTATCTATCTATCTATCTATCTATCTATCTATTATATAGTGCCTTTCATATCTATCTATCTATCTATCTATCTATCTATCTATCTATCTATCTATCTATCTATCTATCTATTATATAGTGCCTTTCATATCTATCTATCTATCTATCTATCTATCTATCTATCTATCTATCTATCTATCTATCTATCTATCTATCTATTATATAGTGCCTTTCATATCTATCTATCTATCTATCTATCTATCTATCTATCTATCTATCTATCTATCTATCTATCTATCTATCTATTATATAGTGCCTTTCATATCTATCTATCTATCTATCTATCTATCTATCTATCTATCTATCTATTTATCTATCTATCTATCTACCTACCTACCTACTGTGCCTTCCATACTCTTTGGTTTAAAGACTCGTTTTTTCCTTGATTTCCGTCTGTGCTCTGCAGTTTTAAAAATACAAGCCAAACAATTCAGATGTGATTAAAGTGCATGTGGCATTCTTTCATTTTAGGTGATTTGCATAGAGGTACATTTCGGTCACACCATGTAGAAATGACAGCACTCTTTATACAGGGTCCTGTAAACCAATGCCACCACATTTCAGGGCACCATAATATTTGCTAATACTTTTAAATTGCCACAGCTCGGTTGGTTCAGAACTCTACTGCATGAGTCCTTACACAGACCCATAACAGCGGGCACACAACACCCATCCTGCTTTGCCATCACTGCCTTCTTGTTCTTATAGGAATGAATATAAAATTCTCTTAACAACCTATAAAGCATTAACTGGCCTTACACCGGGCTACCTCCTTCATCACTATGTTCCTCTTTTCTGACAATCCCTGTGTGCCCCAAACTAACTTGTGCTATTTGGACTTTGGAACGACCTCCGTAAATTAGTGAAATCAGCCATGGAGGAAAAAAAGGACACCTTTAAAATGCATTTGTGACCCTGACAGTCTGACCCTTCTTTCAGTTTTCCGTCTCTGTGTTCAGGAGCTCAGGGGGATTTCTGTTTCTATTACAAATTATGTTCTCTGCTCAGGGTTTTCTTATACTATTCACATTTTATTCTGCTTTATTGTCTCTTATTCTTTGTTAATGCTTTGTAAATCCTACATTTGTTTCTATTTAATGCTTTATGTCGATAATATTTGCATCCAGCATCATATATGTCCTGTTTTTGCTTCTGAGTTTCTGTGAAATGCTTTAAGCACTGGAAAGGCACTATAAAAATAAAATGCATTATGCACTTTGAATATGGAAAACACACCGTAAGTGAAATGCATTTTGCACTTTGAGCATAGGAAAGGCATTATATAAATAAAACGTTTTTAATATGATGTCTGTGCGCCTTTACTCTTCGATTCCCCAACAGATTCAGTTAACTGGAGATTTTTAAAAAGTCCCCCTGATTTGTGTGCCTGGCTCCCTGCCTGATGTTGATTCCTGCCTTAACCTCGGTGATGTCCAAGTAGGTCTGGGCTCCCTGGACCCAGAAAATGAATGGAAGCCTTGATTTTTATTTTAGATATCCCATTTCAGAGGGAATGAAGGTGCTTTATGAAGCTAATCAATTTTGTATTTGTATAGCGCCTTTTATCATGACCCCTACCACGAAACACTGAGGTTCCAGATACCACAGACAAGGACTTGTCACTGTGTTTTTTACTCAAATTGTTTTTCTGGTTGACGATTCTCTGTGTGTCTTTTCCAGATGAAGTATTTTTAAGTTTTTGATGTTAGACGTCACACTTAATTGATTTTTTTGGCTGTGCTCCTTGACTACGTTTCATCTCTCAATCCTTTCTTTAAAAAAATAATAATTTTGTAGTGCCTTTCAGAATGAGCACAACATGTCAGTCTTTGATTGAACATTAGACATTTAATAGACGAGCAGAAACAAAGTCCATAAGGTCTGGTTGGTTAGCTAATTACCCAGCAGTGAAAGGGACAATGAAGGAGGTACTCAGTGATTTGGAGAAGATAGAGGAAGAAGAGCTGCTCTGAGTAAAAAGTCTGAAATCAAACAAATCACCAGGACCAGGTCACATTTACCCTCGGGTTCTTATGGAGGTTTGTTAGTGCAGATAGAAACCCAAGACGCATCTCTTTAGGAAGTCACTGTCGGTCATTATCCAACCTGCTACATCCTAACTACAGGGTCACGGGGGTCTGCTGGAGCCAATCCTAGCCAACACAGGGTGCAAGGCAGGAAATAAACCCTGAGCAGGGTGCCAGCCCACCGCAGGGCACACAAGCACACACCTGGGACAATTTAGGATCACCAATGCACCTAACTTGCATGTCTTTGGGCTGTGGGAGGAAACCCACGCAGACACGGGGAAAACATGCAAACTCCACGCAGGGAGGACCCGGGAAGCGAACCCAAGTCTCCTTACTGCGAGGCAGCAGCGCTACCCACTGCGCCACCCTATATTATATCATATTATATTATGTTATATTATATTATGTTTGCTTTGCTCGCCCACCCTTGGGTTTGCTTTACCGGAAATACAATTTAAAGAGATTGCTATTTTCATGGGAATTGTTACATATGCATTATTTTCACTTTTACTTTGTGACAGATTAGGGTTTTCTCGCACCCTTGTACCCTCAGACCACACGTCAGACACCAGATAAAAATCCAATAATTATTTATTATAATAATAATTGTGCACAAAGCACCACCACTCCACTATTCTTCAATAACCAATAATAAACAATACTCAATCACAATCCTCCACTCCCAGACGCTTAGCCACCCTGCCTCCCAACTCAGCTCATCGTCTGGGAGTTCCCATGATCCTTTTATACTCCCTGACCCGGAGGTGTTCCTGCCCAACAGTCCACAAGTCTTTAGTCCTTCCGGGTCAGGGTAAATAGTCCTTTTCTTCAACCCGGGAGCACGTCGTTTCTTCCTGTCACGTGACCGTGACGCACTCCCGGGTTATAGGGCACATAAGAGCCTACGAGCCCCCCTACAGCGACGCCTGGTGGCCCCCAAGGTATCCAGCAGGGCTGTGTACAAACACTACATAGTCCATGATGCCCTGCTGGAACTCGGGGCATGATCATGCTGTCGGGAGAGCTCCTCCTGGCGGCCTGGGGTTGTGGGCCGGAGTGAAATGCCGGCAATCTACCACAACTTTAAAACAATATTTGGAATTAATTTTTCTTCAAGATCGCATTGAATTTTCATTCTGCGTTTGGACTTGCATCGTGACAACGCAACGTATAACTGCCTGTGAGCGAATATCGCTTCTTTCTCTCTAATAAATAAAGAGACTTTTTCGAATGTTTGTCCATGCTCCTTCTACTTCGCTTTGTCGTTGACGTGTCATCTAGAACGTATAAAATTATTGTCCTGATAAAATTTATAAGAGCTGAGAGCGCAGGAAATGTGTCTGCCAAAAGCATTCACGTGACTGAGATTAGATGACTGTAGTGCTGTTTGAAAGTAGTTGTAAGTAGGGCGTGACTTGAAAGAATCTCATGTTAAAAGTCTCCGTCTCACGGGACTTCATACCGCGTCAACGTTTTTGAAATCTTTCAGCTCCTGCTGGCAGCACGAATTAGACGATCTACAAGTCTCCGACTTAAAGTTTAAATCCAAACAATATATCCAATCTATTTTTGGTGTTCCGTTATTTCACTGAGTAATAATTTCCGTTTATTTGTGCTAATGCAATCTTTACTATCCTTTTTCTGAGGCTTTCGAATTTTTGTACTTCCGCTATCTCTGACCTGCTCTGGATGTGTACCGTGCCAACATTATTTAATTCTTTACGACATTCTACTTTATCATCTACTCTTTGTCCTTTATTTCCAGCCCGGGCGTGGTTAAATCTCTTTCTCACGGGACGTGAAAGTGTCTCTCCGAGAAAATCACATCTCATCTCTCTTCCAAGATTTCCTTTTATGATAGAGAGATTAAATTGTGTAGACCTGCATTTTAGTTTGGTTGTCAGTTCTAAAACTGGCTGGCTATGTGTGAGTGGGCACTGTAGTGCACTGGCACCCTTGCCATGGTTACTTTGTAAATTGCTCTCAGTTGGCTTAAGTGGGTTTGAGAATATTATTTTATATTCAATGAAGTACCCAGCATTGCCCGGTTTTATTTGTAGAATGAGTTAAGGAATGAAAGTAAAGGTTTATATGTTTTTTAAACGGTGACCCTGTTGTCATCCACGCTGCCTCTCTTTTGATGTCCCTGCCCTCGAGAGTCTAGAATTTGCTCTTTTTGCGTCCAATTGGATTCCAGAATTGCGAGAACTCCTTGCTGGGTTGTAACTGTCATGTCTGACTCTACCTTTTAGCTAAATCTGGACAGTTTGTAGTATTTAAATTATGAAGAAAAGCCCGCAAAGCAGGATTAATTGACATCCCTTTGATTCTCCTTTGTGTTGCGCTGCACTTTCACTCTCAATCAAGCGTCACCCAACACCCCCCTGCAAAAGCACACAATACAGTAATCCCTCGCTATATCGCGCTTCGACTTTCGCGGTTTCGCTCTATCGCGGATTTTATATGTAAGCATAACTAAATATATAACGCGGATTTTTCGCTGCTTCGCATGTTCTGTGGACAATGTGTCTTTTTACTTCCTGTACATGCTTCCTCAGTTGGTTCGCCCAGTTGATTTCATACAAGGGACGCTATTGGCGGATGACTGAGAAGCTAACCAATCAGAGCACGCAGTTAAGTCCTCCTGACTGAGAAGCTAACCAATCAGAGCACGCAGTTAAGTCCTCCTGACTGAGAAGCTAACCAATCAGAGCACGCAGTTAAGTTCCTGCCTGCTGAATGCAGTGTTAACCAGGAAGTCTCGTCTCGCTCATTCAGCATCAACGTGTTTCTCTGTGTAAAGAGTTGGGCTCTTTTGTGTTTATCTTTGTGCGTAGTCAAGCCCTTCATTATGGCTCCAAAACGATCTGCTACTGCTTCAGGGGCCGTGCCCAAGCGCAAACAGAAGATGTTAACGATTGCCGAAAAGGTAAACGTTTTGGATTTGTTGAAGGCTACGATTCTTTTTATTTAAAAAGTAGGAAAGGAATATAAGATCTACGGCCGCAGTGTCCTTTTAACCAGGGTGCAAAACGAGTTGTATGTGGATGTAATAAGGCAGTAGTCTGGATGGAATCTGCTTTAGGGATTTGGATTGAAGACTGCCAGAAGAAGAACAACGGCAGTGCTACACAATCGCCTGAAGTGGCTCCTTTAAGGGCTGTAACGCTCTCCTTTGTTGTGCAGTAAAATAAAACTCATTGTTATCGGAAAAGTCATCGTGTCATTGTTGGTGAGTAACCATAATTAATTTTCTACTTACAGTACTTAGTACTGCGTTTAGTGTCACTGTACACACACATTTACTGTATACTATTTTTGTTGCATTGTACGTATTTATTGCTGGTGGCATGTCTGTCGTAATGGCTGTAACATGTGATATCGGAGACACTCAATATCTTTAAAATAATATTTAGGTTTTACTGTATATAAACAGTGTGTTTATATGCATAATTTCAATTAATCTTACCTAATATCTAAGAGAATACAAAGGGATTATGCTGTATAACTCTGCGGGGAATATTTATAAACAGTGTGGGAGAGTTTATAAGGGCTTAAAATATATAAAAATAACCATACAAAAATATGGTTTCTACTTGGCGGATTTTCACCTATCGCGGTGGGGGGGGGTGGGGGGATTTATGTCTGGAACGCAACCCCCGCGATCGAGGAGGGATTACTGTACTCCTTTTTTAATATTACAGTAGATAGAAGCAGCACGCAGGAAAAACAAAAACACACGGGGACCCCCAGGGTCAAACGTTTGGGTTTCAAAGTTCTCTATCATATCCGTATGATCCTTGAGAGTGACAGTAGGAAATCTGGTCCAAATCAGTTGAAGGGTGTAGGATTGTAATCCTCGCTCTAAGCCAGCAGGTGGCACTGTTGGGCAAATTGTAGCACCCAGGAAAAACAAAAACACACTGGGGTCCACAGGGTTATAATTTTGGGGTTCCAAGGTAGTCTATCTCGTCTGTGTGGTCCTCCTGCAGAATTTGGTTCAGATTGGTCAAAGGGTATGGGAGGTAAACAGACAGACGTTCTATTTTATATTTATGAAAATTACAAGCTAACAAAATGTTCAGGGTGATGGGAGACCAGAGGAAAATGGCAGGAGCCAACCCTGGATGAGATGCCAATTCATCATAGGAGCCACTCACTCATAATTGGACCAGTTTATAAATATCTTAGTAAATTATATTATCCATTGATTCATTCTTACATTTTCTTTTTGGAACATTTAAAGTAATTTAAACATGTTGGGACCTGGGTGGAACAAAGTCTGAGAGTATTGTTTGTGCTTAGGCTGCCTGGTGTTTATGGGTCTTATTTTTTTGGGATATTTAAAGTAATTTTAACTGTTTGGAACTTGAACAGGCCAATGTCTGAGAGTATTGTTTGGGCTCAGGTTGCCTGAGGTGAGACATATCATCAGGCAGATCATTGAAGTTGCTAGACTCTCAGAAACATTATAATATATTTTGGGACATTTAAAGTAATTTAAACATACTGGGACCTGGGTGGACCAAAGTCTAGGAACAGTATTTGAGCTCAGGCTGCCTGATGTTTATGGGTGTTATTTTTTTTTGGATATTTAAAGTAATTTTAACTGATTGGAGCTTGAACAGGCCAGTGTCTGAGAGGATTGTTTGGGCTCAGGCTGCCTGAGGTGAGACATATCATCAGGCAGATCATTGAAGTTGCTAGACTCTCAGAGACATTATAATATATTTTGTGTCATTTAAAGTAATTTGAGCATACTGGGACCTGGGTGGACCAAAGTCTGGGAGCAGTATTTGGGCACAGGCTGCCGGGGGGGAGGCATATCTTAAGGCAGTCCAGTGAAGACACTGATGTTTATGGGTCTTTGTTTTTGGGATATTTAAAGTAATTTTAACTTTCTTGAGCTTGAACAGGCCAATGTCTGAGAGTATTGTTTGGGCTCAGGCTGCCTGAGGTGAGACATATCATCAGGCAGATCATTGAAGTTGCTAGACTCTCAGAGACATTATAATATATTTTGGGACATTTAAAGTAATTTAAACATACTGGGACCTGGGTGGACCAAAGTCTAGGAACAGTATTTGAGCTCAGGCTGCCTGATGTTTATGGGTGTTATTTTTTTTTGGATATTTAAAGTAATTTTAACTGATTGGAGCTTGAACAGGCCAGTGTCTGAGAGGATTGTTTGGGCTCAGGCTGCCTGAGGTGAGGCCTATCATCAGGCAGGTCATTGAAGTTACTAGACTCTCGAAGACTTTATAATATATTTTGGGACATTTAAAGTAATTTAAACATGCTGGGACCTGGGTGGACCAAAGTCTGGGAGCAGATGTCAGAGGTCCTCTTGCCCACTTAAGCAGAGAGAGTTCCCTTCAGATTTACTAGCACAGATGCTGCTTACTGACTCAGGGGCCCCAGGTTTGCTGCCATCATCTCCATGTGAGAACATGAAGCAGAGAGGCCCAGTGGCCTGATGGTGATGTTTAGGGGCCCATCAATAGAAGGATGAGCGTAGCATGAGGAGGAGAGGCTGACAGACAAGAGCCTGCTGCTGCTTCATGACTAGACACCCTGGCAGTAGAAATCAGAAGCCCACTTGCCCACTTAAGCAGGGTGGGGGGACATCATTTTATCTTATCTGGCTGAGAAGCTGACTGTTGAGTTGGAGCTCCCAGATTTGAGGCTTCAGTGTGAGAATGAGATTCGAAGAGACTCGGGACCCTGAATGACTTTTCTGGCTGTCCGTCAGGGACAGACTTGTTGGAACATGGCGAGTGATAAGAAGTTCCAAATTTGGTCAAACTGCATGTTGGTCCATTTGTTTTCCTTGTGAAGATCAAAGGCAGCCAATTTAGACCTTGGCATCTCAAGAGGCCATAAAAAGCTAGACAAGTACAAACGGAGAAAGTCCAATAAACTCAAAAGCACATTAGGGGATCGATAAAGAGGGCCGCACGTTCAATGGAAAGTGAAATTGTTGGCCGCCCGATCGGTCCCCGTCACTTTCCCCACCAAGTCGATTGCACATCATTAATCACGCCTGCTGCTCGTGATCTCCGGCTGCAGGCCCTGCAGGCTTTTATTATCCTTTCGCTTAGCAGCTCGGTGCCTGCCGATATTTACACACCTCTCGTAATGCAGACAGATGACGAGGCGGGGAAGCCCGAGTGAACTCCCTGACTTTACACGCCACATTACGCTGCCATTCTGCTGTCTGCTTCGAAACGGCAGACGAAGGATCTAAAAACACAGAATCCCGACGTGTCGTGGGCTGAAAGAGAAAGGAGTCATTAGAGAATTTAACTGCAGCTCAAGGCTCACCTGAGTCTCCACCGGTAGAGTTATTATCCTTCTTATGGTTACTGTGGAGGGATGAGCAAAGGGAGAATACAGTTCCAAAGAAATACATGGCAAATGCCTTTCCATCCATAACGTGCCAACCTCAGTGGGTTGAATATTGTGAGACTGAACAATGATTTGGTACATAGCATCTTTCATATTGAACAGATTTGCAAAACATTCCTGTAGGGAATCCACCCATTTATTACTGAACTGGCTTAATCCAGTTTCAGATCAAAAAGAACCAACTCAATCCAGTCTATCACAGGGCCTGAGCTTAATTAATTTGATCCATTTCTTCACCCATCCATTCACATTCCAACCCAATTAATCCAATTTACTTTGTATGGCAGGGCCTATAATGGTGCCAGGATTAGTCACCAGGCATTTGCCATCCCCTAGATGGGATGCCAGTCAATCACACTTAATACCCCACAGCTGAAACACACACATGTTTAGGAACAGTGCACAGAGAAAAGACCACCTGGGCACAGGGAAATTGTGCATGTTCCATACACATAAGAGACCGGGCCAGGGTTCAAACCCAGGACTCCCGAAGCTGCAAGGCAGCATGGCTTACCAATGCACCCCTAACCCTAAAAACTGCGTAAAGAATGTGCCTTTAAAAATAAATGTAAACGAGTTGACTATCGCCCACCTCTGGTTTGGTTCTGGCCTTACAATACTATGTATTTTTGTATTGGGGCCTTCACTGAGTTCACAAATTTGAACAAATTCTCAGGTAAAATGCAATTACAGATTATACTAAATATAGAATTAGTACTATGACCAATAGTGGGCACCACAGAGCCCCAAACCCTGGACACAACTGACACGGGTTCAAATATAGTGATTTGCACTGCACTGCATATTCAACTGTTTCAGCTTTGTCATGCAGTATGTACTCCATACAATGAAAACCTCCAGTTTAGCACTCCAGCGCTAAATAAGAAGACACATCAACAGATAAGAATACACAACAATAAACTAAAAACACTCAGGTGAAATAGAAATGCAAAAACAAACAGTCAGAAGGGCGCATGTGCAAATTAACAAACGATTCAATGTAAGCTCAGCACGTATGTGGTCTCAAGATGGCCTTACATCCTCCAGACACGAGCGAACTTGTAGTGCTGGGTTTTATTTATAAGTCTGATGGCATAAGGTAGGGAACTGTCCTTTAGCCTTGTTGTTCTCTCTCCTGTGCTCTTATAGCACCTCCCTGAAGGTCGCAGTATGGACTGTTCATATTGTGGGTGGGCTGCGTCCTTAATAATAATGTCATGGGTCCTCCTGAGAACTCTGGTGTTATAGATGTCCTCTAGCGCAGGGAGTGATCATCCAATGATATTTTGTTCCAATTTTATCACCCGCTGTAGAGCCTTGCAGTCCCGTTCTGTACTGTGATGGTGTAGGTGAGGATACCCTCAATCATCTCATCTGCAGAAGGTAGATAGATAGATAGATAGATAGATAGAAAAGGCACTATAAGATAGATAGATAGATAGATAGATAGATTCATTAATCAATTACTTTAACGGTACTGTCTGCCTCACCTTGTGCCTTTTCACTTGAAGTTTTATGTCCGATCATCAAGACTAAATATGTCACACACACTCATTAAAGATATTAGCCAGACTGTGGAAAGTCAGGGTGTATAATAAACGTGTCTGTGAACATTATATTGGCGACTTACAGAGAGACAGTAACAGGCATGCGTCAATTGCAGGCATCAACCCCGTGTGTGAGGGAGATCGCAGTCCGTGGTGAGGTGAGGCTCGTCGCTGCCTCACCTTGTGTTTCTCCACGGTATTTGAACAGGAAATGCGCCAATTCAGAGATTTTGACTATAAAGATGATCAAAATTATTGGCATCAAACAGAAAACAAATTTATAGCACAGACCAGTGGACACATTTAATTTATGTTATCATTATTAGTTTTTTTTTACTTTTTATCTGCCTCCCCTGAACTCACATCCCTGGTTATGGGTGCCCAAGGCTCAGCATATAGGGTGAATGCTAGGCCATCTGGTCTGATCCCACAAAAGAGTTACTGCGGCACAAATTGCTGAAAAATGTAATGCTGGCCGTGAGAGGTTAGGTGTCAGAAGACACTGAGTAGCTGCAGACCGGTCAGAAAGCCCATGCTGACAACTGTCCACTGCCGAAAGTGCCTACAGTGGGAAAGTGAGGGTGAGAACTGGACCATGGAGCAGTAGAAGAAGGTGGCCTGGTCTGATAAATCACCTTTTCTTTTAGAACATGTAGACAGCTGGGTGTGTGTGAGTTGTTTACCTGATGAAAGAAGGATGCACTATGGGAAGATGGCAGGGTGATGCTCTGGGCCATGTCCTGCTTGGTAACGTTGGGTCGTGGTTTTCATGTGGATGTTACTTTGACACGTACCAACTACCTAAAGATTGTTGCAGACCACGTATACTCCCTTCATGGCAATGTGGTGGCTGATGGCAGTGGCCACGTTCAGTAGGATAATGCACCCTGCCACACTGCAAAAATTGTTTGAGGAACGCAACAAAGAGGTCAAGGTGTTGACTCAGATTTCAATCTGATCGAGCATCCGTGGGATGTGCTAGAAAAACAAATCCAATCTATGGAGGTCCCTCCTCACAACTTATAGGAGTTAAAGGATATGTTAATGATGTCCTGGTGCAGATACCACAGGACATCTTCAGAGGTACTGATGCCATACAAGGGGGGCGTAGAATAAATGAACAAGACATTAAAATTTATTTTTTACATTTTTATTTCAAATTTAAATTTGCAAGCAAATAATCACAACAAATGCATCCTAACTAAAATTAAAATAAAACATTTCTAAGGCTTAGCTCTAATGACTAATATATGCTTTATTTAAAGTACACAGCCTGTCCAGGTTTGTTTTGATATTCGAGATATCGAGACACTCTGAGCTCCTCTTCTATTTGAAGTTTGTTTGTATGACAAGCGGCGCCGCTGCTGCTCCTTTTATAGTCGCGTATTTTCAATCCAGAAAGTTCGAGACGTATCGGTATATGTCGCCAACATTCGGGTAACAGTAGATCAGGTGATAATGCGGCGCGACAGCACCGCATTGGCAGCATAGCCAATATTGCCAAATTGAGTTAAATAATTTACTGCGTATTGGGTTATTTTCAGGATACAACTAACAGCGGTATAATATTTGTCGGACGAAAATACGTTCGTCTCGCACAGATTGACTTCATCGGTGTACTCGTTTACGAGATTTTTAAAAATTAAAACATATTTAATCGTTTCTTTACATAAAAAATAATTAAAAAAGAGTAAATAATTTATTCTTTGTTTTTGGGATTAGAATTACTACCAAAGACCACACAAGGCATTTTAACAGTTATAAAAAAAATAAATTGCAAATATTTAATCGAAGTTACAGTAGCTGAACACATGCAAATCTTATGGAAGTAAAAATGATAGGACACCGCACGAGTATCATACCTTTGTTAGTTGTAGTATCTATCTATCTATCTATCTATCTATCTATCTATCTATCTATCTATCTATCTATCTATCTATCTATCTATCTATCTATCTATCTATCTATCTATCATGGGTTATTCTCATCTATCTTATACAGTATTATGCAGGGGGCACAGAATTATTCCAGGTAGAAAAGGTGGGGCGTGAAATACCAAAGTTTGAGAACCGCTGTCCTGTGGGATGTGTAGATTACAGAGGACACCTTCAGAGGTCTCATGGAAGCCATACCTCGATGGATCAGCACGAGGGAGGACCTACACAATATTAGGCAGGTAGGTTTTAATGTTGCAGCTGATCGACGTGTATATCAACAAAACAAAAACAACAACAACAACATTTATTTATTTCTATAGCATATTTTCATACAAATAATGTTGCTCAAAGTGCTTTAAATTGAACATTAGAACACTCTAGACGAGAACAGGCCATTCAGCCCAACAAAGCTCGTCAGTCCTATCAACTTATTTCTTCCAAAAAAGCATTCTTCAGAATAACATCAAGTCAAGTGAAAGTCCCTAAAGTCTTACTGTCTACCACACTACTTGGTCACTTATTCCAGGTGTCTGTGGTTCTTTGTGTAAAGAAAAACTTCCAAATTTCCCCTTAACAAGTTTCCAACTGTGTCCCCGTGTTCTTGATGAACTCATTTTAAAATAACAGTCTCGATCCACTGTACTGATTCTCTTCATAACTTGAACCACTTCAGGTCTCCTCTTAATCTCATTTTCCTTCTTCTTTTACTCTTTTCTCCTAACTCATCCCCTGCAGCCCTGGACTCAGCCGAGTTGCTCTTTTCTGGACCTTTTCTTGTGCTGCTATGTCCTTTTGGTAGCCTGGAGACCCAAACTGCACCCAGTACTCCAGATGAGGCCTCACCAGTGTGTTATAAAGCTTGAGCAGAACCTCCTGTGACTTGTCCTCCACACATCAAGGCGCTATATAACCTGACATTCTGTTAGCCTTCTTAATGGCTTCTGAACACTATCGGGAAGTCGAAAGTTATAGTCCACTATGATTCTTCAATCCTTCTCATTAGGTGTTTCCAGACCGCCCATTGTGTATTCAATCCTCACATTTTTACTTCCTACGTGTAACATTTACTGACATTAAATTTCATCTGCCACAAATCTGCCCAGTTCTGTATGCTATCCAAGTCCTTCTGTGATGATATAACGAAGTCCAATTTATCTGCTAATCCACCTATCTTGGTATCATCTGCAAATTTAACCAGCTTGTTCCTTATATTCCTATCTAAATCATTTATAGATATTAAAAATACCAGTGGCTCCTGCACTGACCCCTGCTGGTCACCACTCTTAACATCGGCCAGTTCTGATGAGGTTCCTTGCACCATCACCCTCTGCTTCCTGTGTCTGAGCCAATTCTACACCCATCTAAAAACATCACCCTGAACTCCCACTTCTTTTAACTTGATGCCCAACCTCTCATGTGGCACCTCATCAAATGCTTTCTGAAAATCCAGACAAATAACATCATAAGCTCCACTCTGATCAGATCCTTTTGTTGCCTCCTCATAGAATTCCAGCATGTTAGTAAAACACGACCTCCCTCTTCTGAACCCATGCTGACTGTTCCTAATACCTCCTGTCCTTGCCATGTGTTGTTCAATCTTATCCTTAATAATTCCTTCCATTAATTTTCCTGTGATGCATGTTAAGCTTACTGGCTTATAGTTGCTTGGATCTGCCCGGTCACCCTTTTTATATAATGGGATGATATTTGCCATTTTCCAGTCGTTCAGAATCTCCCCAGTGCCCAATGACTTCCTAAAAATATGTGTCAAGGGTTTATATCTGTACTCACTAGCCTCCTTAAAAACTCGAGTGTAAATATCATCTGGTCCTGCTGATTTGTTTGATTTCAGCCTATTTAATTTGAGCAGCTCTTCTCCCTCTACAATCGCTATATCACTCAGTACCTCCTTAGTAGTCCCTGTTACCTCTGGGAGTTATCCACTTGCTCACACCTCAGAAAAATGTAAGTTTAGTACATCTGCTATTTCATTATCTGTATCTTTTAATTCCCCTTTACTATTCCTGATGCACTTGACCTCCTCCTTAACTGTTCTTTTACTACTAAAATACTGAAAGAATCTTTTAGGGTCGTCTTTCGCCTTATCTGCTATATTCCTCTCCAACTACCTTTTAGCCTCCCTGATATCCTTCTTAATGGTTGCCCTGATGTTCTCATACGCTCTGCGATTCACTTTGCAGTCATTAGTCTTATATGTCTTATAAAGCAGTTTTATCCTTTGAAACTTATGTGGAGTTTTTTTTTAAATTTCCTATTAATTCCAAATGTAGGTATGTACCTGTCTTGCACTGCATGTAACACATTTTTAAACCTGTTCTACTGCTCCTCGACTGTCTCCACAGTTAAAAGCTTATCCCAGTGTATCCTACTTGGACATGACGAAGAAAGAGAAAAAATACAAAATAAAGAAGAATTAAAATTAGGGAACACTAATTAACATTGAATAAAAGTAAGGTCCGACGGCCAAAAAAACAAAAATAAACTGCAGATTCCTGGAGAAAAAAAAATCTGCAGGGCTTCTGAGGCCACAAGACCACCCAGCCCTCTCTAGGCATTCTACCTCACATAAATGATTAGTCCTCATGGTATTCAGGGTTCACATGGAAGAACTTGATGATGACGGTCATGTGGACTTCTGGCCTTTAATCCATCAACGTAGGGACATCACGGTGCCCGGATCAGGTGGTGGGGACGCAGATCGCCATCACAGAAAACCGGAAAAAGAACAGAAGAGAAAGTAGGGGTTAGTACGGATTTTAGAGCCACCATGAATAATAATGATAATTAATTGAATATGCAGAGCATCAGGATTAAACTAAGATGAAGCTGTGAGAAAGCAATGTTAAAGTAATGTGTCTTTAGCAGTGCTCCACCATATCAGCCTGGTGAATTTCTCTCTGTCAGTTATTCCAGATTTTAGGTGCATAACAGCAGAAGGCCGCCTCACCACTTATTTTAAGTTTAGCTTTTGAAATTCTAAGCAGACACTCATTTGAAGATCTAAGGTTATGATTTAGAGTGTAAGGTGTAAGACATTCCGAAATATAAGAGCGAGAAAAAGAGCGGTAAGAGCCCCATTTATCACGTCTTCCTTGTGAAAATGGCAGTGGCTGGCACACTGAAGAAGGTGGGAGTGTTCAAGAAGGCAGTGAGATGTTAGGATTTAAAGGAGTGGAACAGCAGACGAGATGGTGTGGCTCAAAGTTCTCCTTCCAGACTATAGAGGTCGCGAGTGGGCATGTGGGTGGCATGTCCTTCTTGTAGTCCTAAAGGCGGTCCCTAGCTGTGTTCACTTTAATTTAGTCCCCGAGCAGAATGACCACACATATATAAATATACAATAAATACCACGGAGCACTCTTTGCATAGACACCTTTCATTTTATAGAGTTATTTATCGACTGATTCATTTTTTTCTCTGTCTCCGAGGTCTCCTTAAAACTGACCACAAGGTTTGCGTTTCTCAGTTCTTGGCCATTTTTCCAAACAGTGCCTCTTGAATTGCAGAGACGGCTGCAAAGTTTCAGTAATCCGTTTTTCTCTTCCTTTTATCCTGAGAGCTAACCTACATTTAGTCAACTACCGGGGTAAAAGAGGAAATGCTTTAGCAAGTCAAAATTCAAACTTAATAATTTATTAGCTGTGAGGTGTCAGCGGGCTTTGGTTTCAGCTCCTTCATGAATCCGTGAGCCTCTGCCTGGTGGAGCTCACGATGGCGTCACTGGATGAGTGACTGTGAGCTGCTGAGGACAAATTACAACCATGGTGACGAGGTGAGGGGACGTGCCGTTCACCGTTCAAAAAGAAGGAAACAAAACAAAGTGGCTGACATTGAGGGGGACATCTTAGAGCAAACGTTTAAAAAGGTTGCAAAATAAGCAGCCTGTGGATTCTTCTATTCGACTCTCAGGAATGGCAGGGCATAAGATGCATCTGAAAAATGAAAAGGTTTCATTTCCTTACCTATACAGTACACCCCCAAAATTCAAGAGGGTTACGTTCCTAGAGCACACCCGCAAACTGTGAAAAAACGTGACTTTTGGATGTGGTTAAAAAATGCCTTTTAAACGCCTATTCTTATAGTTTCAACCCTAAATACAGTATGCCCCCAAAGCACTTTAATTTTGTTGCAAACTCATCTTAATACTTACCCTAAAAGCAGAATGTAAAGGTAAACCCGTATACTGTACAGTGCTGTACTGCTATGTCTCCCACGGTGCTAGAATGTAAAATACTGACGTTACCGCTCTATGTACTGTAATTCATGCAAGCGTGTTTTCTTTAGTATGCACTGTCATTCTCTTTGTTATAAGTTGAGTAAATACATAATAATTTCATTTAATTAAAATACAGTAAAATGTACGGGTACTCACCAATGATGAATGATATTGATGATGATGATGAAGTAGCTGTGCAGTACGATGTAGAGGATTTAAAACTCCTCGGGTGGCTCCTCTTCTTCAGGCGCTTCAGGAGGAGTTGTATCTTTGGTAGGTCTTCTTCTGGTGGGGTTTCGTGCTGGCTTTGCTTTATTGGTTTCAGGAACATTGTGATGGGAAGTTGCTACATTTTCTCCTGTAGCAAACTGCTGGTACAATTTCCATGCTTTCTCACGGATGATGTTACCGTCCATGGGGATTTCTTCCTGCAGTCGGTGATCCACAATGCCAAGGCAGATTCCATCCTGACAATATTTTTATTCCTTACGGTCGTTACCTTTTTGGCACTATCACAGAAACTTACAGATACGGTACTCCGGATCGCTGCTTTGTTCTTCTTTATGTAGTGTACGATGATTTCATTAATGCCATAGTGACATGCTACTGCAGCATAACTTTTAAGTTCCTGGAGGAAATCCAGTAGTCCAACCTTCTCCTGGAGTGTTTTAAACTTCTTCTGGCACTTAGGCTCAGTGCCAGAAGCCTTAGAAGGTGTAGGGCGATTCGGCGACATCTTGTGTGTTTAAGAAGAAAAAAAATGAATACAATAACAAAATGAAAAACACGAGGACACTCGGCCGGAGACGCGTCACAAAGCAGCAGTCAATCATCAGCAAGGAGAAATGAATAACGCTCTCGGATTGGCTACTTTCACCATCCCAAACCGTGTTTCCCTCAGCGATGGTAAACCCACTCACCAGAAAACGCGTCACATGGTAGCAGTCAATCAGCAGCAAGCTCTCAGCGGTTGCTTCCTGTTCTCCATACAGCACAGTATTGCCACGAAAAATGGCATAAAAATTTGCGGAGGATATTTGTGATTTCCGCTAACAATTAATAGTTAGGTTCTAAGAAAAAATCCCCGAACGACTGAGTCCGCGAACCCTGAACCGCGACTTTGCAGGGGTCCACTGTATTAAATTTATACATGCTGTGGCCTGAAGGGGGCACTCCAGCTCGACAACACCCAACACAGTCAGACACAGGCACAAGTCCAGCACAAACTTAGGCCCTTCTTTGGGTTGTGGGAAACTCTTCCCTCAAAAGCGTTTCCCACCACAGCTAACATCATCAAGAAGCACAGCACTTTGTCTTCTTCTCTCTCCTTGTCTTTCTCATCTTCTCTGCCTCCTCTTCTCCCAGTAAGCTTCATCTTCTCCCAATTCTAGATCCTGGAGCTGTGGCAGCCCGCTTCTTTGATGCTGCACCTTGGTGTACTTCTGGGGTCCCGTAAGTCTGGTCTAGAAGCACTTTATAGAGTATACAAGCTATACCCCGTGGCTCTGCCCATGTTGTAGTGAAACAGGACAGCGATGAGGGCCCTGCCCGGCTCACCACTCCTGACGTTATGCTTCCCCCTCTCCTCGGCCTGCAGCCTCTGTCTTGGATTAGCACGAATATATCACTCCTGCAAGTGAACTATGATTCTTAGTGCAATGAGAGAAGTCACAAAATCAACCGGAATGTTCAAGCAAATTCTAAAAAAAAACCCGATTTAAATCTGGTAAGTAGGTCTCTCGTTCGCTAGCTAAGCGGAGGTAAGATACGCCCCAAGGCTGGCGCATGAGTGAGGAGGGCCCTGCCCCAAATCCCCTTGGCCCTCTGCGTCTCTCTCGGATTCGCACAAAAAAATAGGTACTGTAAGCGAACTATGATACATTCCTTGATGAAAGATGTCGCAAAATCATCCACAATATTCAAGCAAATTCTAGAAAAAAAAAACCAATCTAAATCCGTTAAGTAGTAGTAGCGATCAGACAGACAGAAAGACGTTGATTTTATATATAGAGAGATAGTAACTGCTTCATATAGAAGGGGTCTGCAGTGTCTGCAGCACACCCTGGTGGCACCCCCCAGGAACCCAAGAGGGCTGAGCCACCAAACTCCAACTCCCAGCGCGCCCACTATGGGAATGCGTGGTGCTACAACAACCCATGGAAGCTGGCATCTAGTGATCTGGGGGAGATAATGCCCTGAGCAGTCTTTCTCCTCTGGCCTTTCCGTTAAGAAGGTGTTTCAGCTGGGCAAGGGTGCCAGCCATCTGCCACAATGCATATAGTGTGTAATATATATATATATACTAGGGGGCTCTGCCCCCTGCTCACTTCGCTCGCCAACCCCTGTGTTTGGTTAATCGGATATACAATTTTAAAAGCTGTTTTTTTTTTTCTTTGGAATTGTTTCAGTTTCATTATTTGCACTTTTACTTTAAAGCTTCATTACAAACAATATTTGGAATTACCTTTTCTTCAAGATCGCATTGAATTTTGATTCCGTTTCTGGAGATACATTGTGACAACACAACATAAAACTGCCCGTGAGTGAATATTGTTTCTTTTTCTCTAGTAAATAATCCGACTTTTTCTAATGTTTGTCCCTGTGATTTGTTAATTGTCATAGCAAAAGCTATTCTAATGGGCAACTGTTAACATTTTAATACGAATGGCATATCAAGATCACCTTTGGTGTCTAATGTTATTCACAGAATATATACTACATTACCTTTCTTTTCACCTGTTTAAATGTGCATCGCTTCTCCGTGATCATAAATATACACCTGACCGAAGTGTGGTTTCTTTGAAATTAAACTTGTCGTTCCCTTAACCACAGATTCTCATAGTGTATGGTCCATCATTTCTCTTTTTTAGCGCTAATGCAGCGTTTCTCAACCTTTAAGTATTTGCGACTTGAGTTTCCATTTCAACAGTTTTAATCGCGCCCCTCTAACATTTATTTGAAATGTAGATGCATATTTTATTATACCAACTTAACTTTTATCGACATTTATCTAACTCTATATTTATTGTTCTAGTATCAGAATGTAGTTTAAGTAGATTTTTTTTTCATATTTTTGATTCTTGTTTTCCTTTTTTCACATCTTTGCCCCACAGGTTGAGAACCACTGCGCTAATGTGATCATTATCTTGTTTTGATACTTCCGAATTTTTCTGCTTTTATATTCTGTAACTTGCTCTGTATGCTGTGAACGCTGGCCCGGACACAGACAGACGGAAATCATAGTTTCACCACACACTATTTATTTACAGTTTTCAATTACGTGCACTCACACACCCCAGTGCCTCCTGCACCGATCCCCCAAAGTTCAGGCCCCACAGTCCTTTTGTCTTTCTCCTGGCCGCCTCCAGTCCTCACTCCAGCTCCATCTTCCTTCCTCCCGACTTTCGCCAATGACTGGAGGGAGGCGGCCCCTTTTATGGGAACCCGGATGGGCTCCAGCTGCTTCCCGGCACTCCTTGGCAGACACGCCCTTGTGTGGTGGAAGTGCAGGCTGCGCACCCGGAAGCCGTCCGGGTGTCCCCTGTCGTCTTCCCCCCAGCACTTCCTGGTGTGGCGGAAGTGCTGGGCTCCAGGGCTGTTCAGGCAGCCGGGCGCCACCTGGTGGTGGCCACGGGCCCCTACAGGGCTGGGCTTCCATGCCCCTTACCCGAGGCCACCAGCGTAACCAGGACGGACGCCCCCTCGCGGTCTGGAGGAGGTACAAGCCCTCCTCTGGTCCTCCTGGGCGCCCCGACCGGGCTCCTCCCTCGGCCGGATGTGGCAGATGATGGTCTGGAAGTGGGGCGCCGCCTGGCGGTGACCACGGGCCCCTACAGGGCTGGGCTTCCATGCCCTCTACCCGAGGCCACCAGCGTAACCAGGACGGACGCCCCCTCGCGGTCTGGAGGAGGTACAAGCCCTCCTCTGGTCCTCCTGGGCGTCCCGGCCGGGCGGGATTCTTTTGTGTCTTTTGAATTCCATCCATTATCCAACCCACTATATCCTAACTACAGGGCCACGGGGGTCAGCTGGAGCCGATCCCAGCTAACAAAGGACGCAAGGCAGGAAACAAACCTCGGGCAGGGCGCCAGGCCACCGCAGCTTTTGAATTCCACTGTTTTCATTATCTCTAACCTGCTCTGCATGTGTTTCACCCCCTCGTTTTTGAACCTCTTTATGACGTTTTACTTTGTTTTCTGCTCTTTGTGTTTTATTTCTGACCTCATTTTGTCCTGCTATTTTTTCAGTGACACCTGGTCCTGATGATTAATTTCCTTTTGTTTGCGCTAATGCGATCTTTACTATCTTTTATTTTTTTTGATATTGTAGCGACCTCCGCGTCCGGCTCAAAAAGAGAAGAAGTAAGAAAAACAGACTGACGTAATAAAGTGTCATAAAAGTTTTAGTTGAACAATCGGCAACTTCAGAATCCCAAACACAATTTTCTAGCACCTTCTCCAACCCCTCATCCCCTGGGTCTCCCCCTCCCCTACAGCATCAATCAATACCCCGCTATCAGTCTTCCATGCTGTATTCCGCCCTCCCTCAATCGGACCTAACAGTCACTTAAAACAAAAAAGGCTTCAACCTGGCTGGGACGCTACAATACTTTCGAATTTTACTGCCTTCGTATTCATTACGTTCCTCTGCATGTGTATCGCGCCATCGTTTGTTTGAGCCTTTCGAATTCCACCACTTTCATAATCTCTTATCTGCTCTTTTTCTCTCCAACACTTTTGGGTTTCTTTTCTCCGCGCTGCTCTTTCTTCTTTGTTTAGTCGTTGACGTTTCAACTAGAACGTATTCTCCTTATACGCTTTATATGAGCTGAGAGCACAGGATCTGTGTGTGCTACGTGCCTTTACACGACTGAGTGTTTGGCTGGCCATCGGTTGTAAGTAGGGTGTGTCTTGCAAGAATCTCATGTTCCACGTCCCCACGAGACGAGAGAGACTGGCCATGGAGCGTCTCGTGGGGAAACAAGAGAGAGACTCTGTGTCCAGTCTCGCGCGTCTTTTAAGTGTCTTCCAAGAACTTTCGAGAAGATCACATCTCATCGCCCTGCTTTTCCTTTACAAGATTTTTGTTTTATAATAGAGAGATATATAAAGGGTGTCCCAAAATTCACGCAAGATTTGAATTTGGGGCCATTTGTGCGGTATAGTGTTGCCAACAAAAAAAAAAAAGACAGCGTGACAGCTCACAGGTCCGGGTTATTGAAAATGGAGCGCTACACGAAAGAACAAGGCGTTTTCATTGTTGAGCAACATTTTAAAAATAATGAAGGTTTGGCAGCTACAGTTCACAATTTTCGTACAAAATATGGTCGGAATAGTGATTTAACTTCATCAACTTTTTCGAACAAAATCATCTTTAGCGATGAGGCTCATTTTCATCTTGATGGCTTCGTTAATCGTCAAAATTGTCGCATTTGGGGTTCAGAAAATCCACGAGGGATTGTTGAGAAACCAATGCATCCACAACGTGCCACTATTTGGTGCGGATTTTGGGCTGGAGGCATCATCGGACCATTCTTCTTCGAAAATGCGGCTGGTCAGGCAATAACAGTTAATGGTGCTCCCTATCGCGACATGATAATCCAGCTTTTTGTGCCTAAATTGCAAGATATGGATGTGGACGACATGTGGTTTCGACAAGACGGTGCCACATGCCATACAGCCCGAGAAACAATTCGATTACTGCATGAGTCATTTCCTGGTCGTGTAATTTCCCATTTTGGTGATCAGAATTGGCCGCCCAGATCATGCGATTTAACGCCGTTGGACTTTTTTCTTTGGGGTTTTTTGAAGTCTAAGGTTTATGCCATCAAGCCCACGACCACCCACGCCTTGAAGGAGGAAATTGAGCGCTGTATCAACGAAATTCAGTCACATTTATGCAAAACGGTCATGGAAACTTTCGACAAAAGAGTGCGTATGTGCCAGCAAAGCCGTGGAGGCCATTTACCCGATATGCTATTCCATACATAACCCTATACTGTATACTTTATTAATCAATTAAAAATGTAAAATTTCTAATTAAAACCTGTGCTCTCTATCAAAATTACTTCTTACGTAAATTACGTGTGACATGCATGAGCAAAGGCTGCTCCTTTGGGGGTCTACTGCAGGAGGCACATGAGGTGGCACCACGAGTTACCTGAACTGCTTCTGCACCCAAGTGGGAAGTCCTAGGTCAAAGGACATGTGATGTCATCAAAGCCACGCCCCCCACCAACCTTTTCCACCAAAAAAAAACCTCGGAAACTAATTACTGAAATACACCGAGAACCATGTGCCATTGCTGCCATATTTAAATCACAAATTGCACTGCGTCTTTAACTCAAGATGGTGACGTGCAAACAAGGCAAAACATAAACTTAATAAAAATTAGCATTATTAAAATGACACAAAACCATTGAAGAGGATTCCATCTTGCCTGAAGAAGGGGCCTGAGTTGCCTCGAAAGCTTGCATATTGTAATCTTTTTAGTTAGCCAATAAAAGGTGTCATTTTGCTTGGCGTTTCTCTACGTTCATAATGGCTAACACAGTACAACACCCTAGTACTACACCCATGAAAAAATAAAGAATAAGAGAAACTCCTTATACTTAGTAATAAAACCAACGATACATTTTAAAAGAAACCAAAATTGTAACCGTATTGAAGATCTGTACACAACTACCAATAATTATAATGCCAGAGAGTGCCAGCTCTGGTGGCGTTAATTACAACATGGCAGTCGCGGCTGGCCTATCAGAATACGCCTGACTGCACATCGAGCCCATGGAGCCCAACGTTTGTCATTTATGCTCAAGGATTTTCTGAAGACGTACACAAAGGGAGAACGATGACAGCGCGAGTGCCAGCATTGTAATTGTTAAAACAAAAATTCGTATTCGTTTGGATCTACTGCAACAGGAAGGGCAAAAAAAAAAAAAAAAAGAAAAGCAGAATGAAATAATTAGAAAAATAATAGAAAGGGGGGCATGTGTGCCTCTAAGAGTACTGGATATCACTTCATTGGCATGGCTTTAGGAGGGAGCCCCAGAGATGGAGCCGAGTCCTCTATGTGCCAGGCTCAGAGAAGCTTCAAGTTAGGATGATTAGAGTCAAGTAAGTCGAGTCGAGTCAGAGGTGAGTCAAAAAGTGCTTGCGACTTTCACCACTGCCTACAGTTCATTGAATGACAATGTCCAAAAAATACTAACATGTTAGCCAAGATGATGAGAAGTAACAGCGATTGGTATTTAAACGTCCTGTTCCACAGAAGGCTTGTGACTCTTCACCTCCTGACTACAGAGCAGTGGCACCTGACATCATGAAGACCTGGGATAGGCTGGTCTTGGACTATATGAGCCCACTTGTGGTAGACTGTGGGAATACTAGGAGGCGGGCTAGGCACAACAATACTGTGTGCTGCCACAGGGTGGCACTGTGTTGTTATACTGGGAGGCAGACCAGGCATGACAAAATGGTGGGCTGCCACTGGGGGGCACACTGTTGGAATACTAGGAGGCGGGCTAGGCACAACAATATGGTGGGCTGCCACTGGGTGGCACTGGGTTGTTATACTAGGAGGCAGACCAGGCATGACAAAATGGTGGGCTGACACTGGGGGGCACACTGTTGGAATACTATTAGGCGGGCTAGACACAACAATACTGTGTGCTGCCACTGGGTGGCACTGTGTTGTTATACTGGGAGGCAGGCGTGGCACAACAATATGATTTGTTACCACCTTGGGGGGGGTGCCGTGTTGTTATACTAAGACACAGACAAGGCGTGACAATATGGTGAGCTGCCACTGGTGGACACAATGTTGGAATGCTAGGAGGTGAGCTAGACACAACAATACTGTGCGCTGCCACAGGGTGGCACTGTGATGTTATACTGGGAGCGCAGCCCAGGAGTGACAAAATGGTGGGCTGCCACTGGGGGGCACACTGTTGGAATACTAGGAGGCGGGCTAGACGCAACAATACTGTGTGCTGCCACTGAGTGGCACTGTGTTGTTATACTGGGAGGCAGGCCAGGCACCATCATACCAATCAGCCAGCCAGACCAACTGGTAACACACCTGAAGACCCTCATCCACAACTTCTTTGGGTCCGGAGCCTGCCTTGGCTATCCTTAGGGAATCAGAAAACATTTAGAGAGAAATGACAATGAAGCACATAAATCGAGAAGTGATTCAGGATGGTCCTTCAACCTTCCACTCGCTGTGCCTCTCAGGGTCCACCCTAAAGTCCACCTTAAATGTGGGCCCCCGGTCGTGAAATCCACCTGACAGATGGCGCCATTTCTGAGGTGGATGTTTTTGGAAAAAAAAAAAATCAATCAAATTAAGACAAACTACGGCAAAAAAAGAAAAAAGTTAAGTTCCTTTTGAATTTTTCTCTCCCCCTTCAAAATTGAAATGAAAATACGGAGAACAATCAGCTTGTCATTTATCTGGCGAGCCATTTGTGCTGAAGCGGGAGTTTTTCCTCCGGATGGCACTTCTCGACGTCAGCACAATCGAGGCCTTTGTTCTCATTGTGTGTCATATAGTGCCAGACTTTCACTTCTCTTCAGCACTCGCATCAGATTTGTGTTTCAGAGGCATTCTTGAAGGGTGAAGACAAAAGGTTAGGATGAGCTCTTCTGCACAGCACTGTCCACGCTATCACAGCAGGAAGGCACCCATCGTCAACATGTCTGATGTACTGACAAGAGACGACTTCCTGCTATGTGTGTAACAGTACAAGCAGACCTGCTATTGAGAATGAATGGGGGCAGCGAGGGACAGTTCACCACATGGCCACCTCACAGTCTCCTGTACTACAGTATGCCGCCTGAAGTGCCCGTCCACCATGAACGAAGACGGTTCGGCCAAAGGCGTGTAGTGAATCGCCCGCCACCGCCCCCATTCAACAGGCAGCCATCCGATGCGCACGATAATGCTACCCACCGCCGCCCTGTTCACCCTCAATGGCCTCAGTTCAGCCACCGCTTGCAGCATCACCAGCCGCCCACCGAGATTGAAAGAGGCAGCCATGTGTGGTGGGCAGGCAGTGAAATCGCTTGCCGCTGGGAGCCGCCCGAGGGACACTACACTGCGCGAGCAGCGAAATCGCACTTCCTCCAGTCTCCGTCCAGCCACCACTTGCAGTGTCCCCAGGCTAAAGATAACGGAGTGGCAGTTACTGAGGCGCATGTGTCGCAGCCACGGCCCCGTTCGTATGTCGTAGGTCGGATGTCCATAACCTGCAGACTACCTGTACATTTATGAGTCACGTAAGTGTTTAGCTTATGATATTATTTATCTGGACTTTCAGAAAGCAGTTGATAAGGTGCCACATGAGAGGTTGGGCATCAAGTTAAAAGAAGTGGGAGTTCAGGGTGATGTTTTTAGATGGGTGCAGAATTGGCTCAGACACAGGAAGCAGAGGGTGATGGTGCGAGGAACCTCATCAGAACTGGCCGATGTTAAGAGTGGTGACCGGCAGGGGGCAGTGTTTGGGCCGCTGCTGTTTTTAATATATACAAACCGGATTCCAAAAAAGTTGGGACACTAAACAAATTGTGAATAAAAACTGAATGCAATGATGTGGAGATGGCAAATGTCAATATTTTATTTGTAATAGAACGTAGATGACAGATCAAACGTTTAATCCGAGTAAATGTATCATTTTAAAGGAAAAATATGTTGATTCAAAATTTCACGGTGTCAACAAATCCCAAAAAAGTTGGGACAAGTAGCAATAAGAGGCTGGAAAAAGTAAATTTGAGCATAACGAAGAGCTGGAAGACCAATAAACACTAATTAGGTCAATTGGCAACATGATTGGGTATAAAAAGAGCTTCTCAGAGTGGCAGTGTCTCTCAGAAGCCAAGATGGGTAGAGGATCACCAATTCCCACAATGTTGCGCAGAAAGATAGTGGAGCAATATCAGAAAGGTGTTACCCAGCGAAAAATTGCAAAGACTTTGCATCTATCATCATCAACTGTGCATAACATCATCCGAAGATTCAGAGAATCTGGAACAATCTCTGTGCGTAAGGGTCAAGGCCGTAAAACCATACTGGATGCCCGTGATCTCCGGGCCCTTAAACGACACTGCACCACAAACAGGAATGCTACTGTAAAGGAAATCACAGAATGGGCTCAGGAATACTTCCAGAAACCATTGTCAGTGAACACAATCCACCGTGCCATCCGCCGTTGCCAGCTGAAACTCTACAGTGCAAAGAAGAAGCCATTTCTAAGCAAGATCCACAAGCTCAGGCGTTGTCACTGGGCCAGGGATCATTTAAAATGGAGTGTGGCAAAATGGAAGACTGTTCTGTGGTCAGACGAGTCACATTCAAGTTCTTTTGGAAATCTGGGACGCCATGTCATCCGGACCAAAGAGGACAAGGACAACCCAAGTTGTTATCAATGCTCAGTTCAGAAGCCTGCATCTCTGATGGTATGGGGTTGCATGAGTGTGTGGCATGGGCAGCTTGCATGTCTGGAAAGGCACCATCAATGCAGAAAAATATATTCAGGTTCTAGAACAACATATGCTCCCATCCAGACGTCATCTCTTTCAGGGAAGACCCTGCATTTTTCAACAAGATAATGCCAGACCACATTCTGCATCAATCACAACATCATGGCTGCGTAGGAGAAGGATCCGGGTACTGAAATGGCCAGTCTGCAGTCCAGATCTTTCACCTATAGAGAACATTTGGCGCATCATAAAGAGGAAGGTGCGACAAAGAAGGCCCAAGACGATTGAACAGTTAGAGGCCTGTATTAGACAAGAATGGGAGAGCATTCCTATTTCTAAACTTGAGAAACTGGTCTCCTCGGTCCCCAGACGTCTGTTGAGTGTTGTAAGAAGAAGGGGAGATGCCACACAGTGGTGAAAATGGCCTTGTCCCAACTTTTTTGGGATTTGTTGACACCATGAAATTCTGAATCAACATATTTTTCCCTTAAAATGATATATTTTCTCAGTTTAAACTTTTGTTCCGTGATTTATGTTCTATTCTGAATAAAATATTAGAAGTTGGCACCTCCACATCATTGCATTCAGTTTTTATTCACGATTTGTATAGTGTCCCAACTTTTTTGGAATCTGGTTTGTATAAATGATTTAGATAGGAATATAAGTAACAAGCTGGTAAGTTTGCAGATGATACTGAGATAGGTGGACTGGCAGATAATTTGGAATCCGTTATATCATTACAGAAGGACTTGGACAGCATACAGGCTTGGTCAGATTTGTGGCAGATGAAATTTAATGTCAGTAAATGTAGAGAATTACACGTAGGAAGTAAAAATGTTAGGTCTGAATACACAATGGGCGGTCGGAAAATCGAGAGTCCACCTTATGAGAAGGATTTAGGAGTTGCAGTAGACACTAAGCCGGGGTGCCCACACTTTTTCAGCTTGCGAGCTACTTTTAAAATGACCAGGTTGAAATGATCTACCAAAATTAAAAATGCTATATATATATATATATATATATATATATATATATGTATTGTGACAGATAGGGGTCGCTATCGCTCCCTTGAACCCTTGTCCACGACTCCAAACACCAGGTAAAAGTCCAATACTTGACTTTATTTAATTGCCACAGTGCACATAGCACCCTCTCCTCCACAATACTCATATAATAAATCAATAATCACTAAGAAACAAACCTCCATTCCCAGACGCGTTGCCACCCTTCCACCCAGCTCAGCTCGCCGTCTGGGAGCTCCCATAGTCCTTTTATATTTCCTGACCCGGAAGTGTTCCAATCCCCAGTCCATGTGACTCTCAATCCCTTCCAGGTCAGGTACAAGTCCTTTCTTTTCAGCCGGGAAGCCCGTTGCTCTTCCTTTGACAAACTTCACAAAGAAGTCTTCGGTCCTCCCTGCAGCTCCCTCTTGCAGCCCCTGTGGAATCCAGCAGGGTCTTGTATAAAAACTACATGTCCCATTACTCCCTGCTGGTCTTCGGGGCACCTCCATACCGGAGGCAGGGCTCCATCTGGCGGCCTGGGGGTATTGGCCGTGATGACAAGCCGGCCACATCTCACAGTATATATACTGAGTATACTTTATACATAAAAAATATGTTAACTACTGAATAACCTTTATGGCACAATATCAATTCAATACATTTACGGTCACTACAGTATTTGGATTTAATAATCGTCATTGACTCGCATAAAAAAGTAGAGCAGAATAATGCAGTCAAGGAGCTTTTGAATTCAGCCGAGTGAAAAATGATGGCTGTCCGATTAACTGTGATTTTAGCTCCTTTTTCTTTCTTAGATCGCTTTTCGGAAGAAAGTTAGTTTTGTAGTTTTTATGAACAGTTCGAAAGTGCCTTTCCATATTTCCCTTCTTTGGAATAGTAATGATAGATTGACTGATCAGACAAACGCACTCCGATTGTGACATTGTGAGAAAAAAAATCCTCTTCCAATTCCACATCCAGCCCATATCCTCCTCAAACAATTTTTTTTAAATCCCTTCTTTAGTCGATATAAATTGGAAGGCTAACTAGACCACTTAGATCGCTGGAGAGTGTGTTAGAAGAGAAGAGATCTCAGACTGGCCGTCCTGTATGTCAATCAAGTGGCAAATGGCATAGAGAGGATATATGATAGACTAACATTTAAAGAAAATTTTTTTGAATGCAACGCAATCTACCTGCACTACCTTTGCAATCTACCGGTCGATCGCGATTGACACATTGGGCACCCCTGCTCTAAGCTATCGACTTCCAGACAGTGTTCAGAAGCCATTAAGAAGGCTCACAGAATGTCAGGTTATATAGCGCCTTGATGTGTGGAGTACAAGTCACAGGAGGTTCTGCTCAACCTTTATAACACACTGGTGAGGCCTCATCTGGAGTCCTGGGTGCAGTTTTGGGCTCCAGGCTACAAAAAGGACAGAGCAGCACTAGAAAAGGTCCAGAGAAGAGCGACTAGGCTGATTCCAGGGCTACAGAGGATGAGTTAGGAGGAAAATTTAAGATTAAGAGGTGACCTGAAGTGGTTCAAATTATGAAGGGAATTAGTCCAGTGGATCAAGACTGTTATTTTAAAATGAGTTCATCAAGAACACGGGGACACAGTTGGAAACTTCTTAAGGGTAAATTTCACACAAACATTAGGAAGTTTTTCTTTACACAAAGAACAATAGACACTTGGAATAAGCGACCAAGTAGTGTGGTAGACAGTAAGACGTTAGGGACTTTCAAAACTCGACTTGATGTTTTCTTGGAAGAAATAAGTGGATAGGACTGGTGAGCTTTGTTGGGCTGAATGGCCTGTCCTCGTCTAGAGTGTTCTAATGTTCTAATGTTCTAATGTCACGAGCGTGAGGCACTACTTTAATTAATGGTTTTTGGAATAAATCAAAAGACAAAGTAGATAAAAGAAGTGTTTGGGGGGGGTCCCCATTTCTATTTTGGGAAAATCCGGGGGACAAATGAAAAAATCAGAAAGAAAATGTCGACGTCCATCACGTCATTTGCATCTCAAGCAGCAAGCTCCGTAGTCACCCAAAGAAGGTCCTGGAATGAATGTCGACTTCTGGTTGGCCATCTTCTTAAATAGGGAAGGAGACAGAAGAAGCTTTGATTGAAGTCAGGAAGTCATTTACTTGCCCACTTAGTCCTGAACAGGGTCACGGGGGTCTGCTGGAGCCTATCCCAACAGGCATAGGGCACAAGGCAGGAACTAATCCTGGACAGGGTGCCAATCTATCGCAGGGTTAACACACACACACACCCCAACCACACACTAGGGCCAGTTTAGGACCACCAGTCCACCTAACCTGCCTGTCTTTGGACTATGGGAGGAAACCCACACAGAGAACTCGCAAACTCCACACAGGGAGGACCCAGGACGTGAACCTGGTCTCCTTACTGCAAGGCAGCTGCACTGCCATGTCACCCTTTGATAGAAGGGTCCTCCTTAATTTAATATGCTTGACAATATAAGAATGTAACTTTTGCTAATGATTACAGGAGAAAGTAGGGTGAAATGACACCTTTTATTGTCTAACTAAATAGATTACAATTGCAAGCTTTCGAGGCAGCTAAGGCCCCTTCATCAGGCAAGGTGTCTTGTACCAGACACCACAATATACCAAATTCACATAGAACTGAAAACCTGATGGAAGAAACTAGACCACTTGGACAAGACACCTTGCCTGATGAAGGGGCCTTAGCTGCCTCGAAAGCTTGCATTTGTAATTTATTTAGTTAGACAATAAAAGGTGTCATTTAACCCTACTTTCTCCTGTATCAATCTATGGCTAACACGCACAACACTCTACTGCAAATGATTGCAGTCAAAACAGACTGAAAACAGAAGCAAAGAAACTGACAGACACCAAAAAATAAAATTAAATTATTGGCTTGCACGCAGATGTTTGTGGTGAGATTCAATACATAAAAGTAAGTCCCTCATCCCTGTCCACCATCACTTTAGCTTTTCATGGCACCTTCCATCGTGGCTCTGATGATCGTTTCCCGAGATCGCCGATGGCCTCAAGTCCAGGATTAAAAAACCTGAGTGGCTCAAATCAGTGCTGCTCTCTCCAAAGCAGGGGAGGGGCAGGGCCAGGGCTAAGTGTGGGAGTGGCAGTGGCAAGTGTGGGAGTGGCAGAGGCAGGTGTGGGCAGGGTTGGATGGATGAGTGTTACCATATAAGGAAGGCGTGGCCTTAGATGGGTACTGGGCTACTGGCCTATGAAAACAAAGCCGTGCAGCACCCTCAGTGCTCAAACTGCCTGTTCCAGCTGTGGATCCTTCACACTTTTCGTACTTCAAAACACATTTATGAGATTTGTAACAGGAAGGTGACATTTCTTTGGCCAATTTACTACAACAACAACATTTATTTTTATAGCATGTTTTCATACAAATGATGGAGCTCAAAGTGCTTTAAAGGATGAAGAAAGAAAAAAAGACAAAATATAAAAATAAAATTAGGCAATACTAATTAATAGAGAATAAAAGTAAGGTCCGATGGCCAGGGAGGACAGAAAAAACTCTGGAGGGCTGGAGAAGAAAAACAAAATCTGCAGGGGTTCTGAGGCCACGAGACCACCCAGCCCACCACTGGGCATTCTACCGAACATTAATGATCTCAGTCAGTCCTCAGGGATTTCAGGCTTCAAGTGGATGAATTTGATGATGATGGTCATGTGGACCAACCAGCGTGAAGTCTGCATGTTCTCCCCGTGTCTGTGTGGGTTTCCTCCCACAGTCCAAAGACATGCAGGTTAGGTGCATTGGTGGTCCTCAATTGTCCCTAGTGTGTGCTTGGTGTGTGTGTGTGTGTGTCCTGTGGTGGGCTGGCACTCTGTCTGGGATTTGTTCCTGCCTTTTTCCCTCCAGCAGACCCCCGTGACCCTGTGTTATGGTATAGTGGGTTGGATAATGACTGTCTGACTGAGTGTCTGCTGAATAATTTATTGGCTGAAAAATCTCGATGCTAACTGTCAGAGTGAATCCAGCAGGGGGCGCTAGCTAGTTCTTTTGTAATTGAGGCATGTTACATAACCCGAAAGGCGGCGCAGTGGTAGCACTGCTGCCTCGCAGTAAGGAGACCTGGGTTCGCTTACCGGGTCCTCCCTGCGTGGAGTTTGCATGTTCTCCCCGTGTCTGCGTGGGTTTCCTCCCACAGTCCAAAGACATGCAGGTTATCAATCAATCAATCAATCAACATTTATTTATATAGCACATATTCATACAAAAAAATGTAGCTCAAAGAGCTTTACAAAATGAATAGAGAAATAGAAGACACAATAAAAGATAAACATAAGTCAACATTAATTAACATAGAATAAGAGTAAGGTCCGATGGCCAGGGTGGACAGAAAAAAAAAAAAACTCCAAAGGCTGGAGAAAAAAATAAAATCTGTAGGGGTTCCAGACCACGAGACCACCCAGTCCCCTCTGGGCATTCTACCTAACATAAGTCAAACAGTCCTCTTTGTATTTAGGGTTTTCATGGAAGGACCTGATGATGATGGTCATGTAGACTTCTGGCTTTCAGTCCATCAATGTTGGTGCATCATGATGCTTTGAGTAGGTGGTGGTGGCGCAGGCCGCCACCACAAAGAAACCGGAAAAAGAAACAGAAGAGAGGTTAGGTCCATTGGCAATCCTAAATTGTCCTTGGTGTGTGTGTGTGTGCCCTGCGGTGGGCCGGTGCCCTGCCTGGGATTTGTTCCTGCCCTGTGCTGGATGGGATTGGCTCCAGCAGACCCCGTGACCCTGTAGTTAGGATATAGCGGGTTGGATAACGGATGGATGTTAACATTATTTTTATTAAATTCGCCTGCAAGTTTATACAGTCCACACATACCGGTAAGAGCGTTTGATGTAACCAGCCCCTTGTGCGGTTGGCCAGCCATAGCAAAACACACCCCTAAGGCCACCTCTGATGTTGACTGATGTAATTAACTACCAGCTTTGCCAAAGGTAACCTGATAAGGAATGCAGTGGGTGATCAGACAACCCTAGTAGTACTAAACACAAAGCGTTTCCTTAGAAAGGTCACAATGTGGGGACAACATGGGAATATATATATTTTTTTCTCCCCCTTCCCAAATATGGCCACCATTCAGTTCTCTAAAGAAAGCTGTCTCCTTGACTTTGAAAAATGCCATTGTTGGCAAAGACAAAAATATCCTCGGGCGAATTCCACCTTCTCTTCTTTTTCGATTTCAAGGCAAACAGCTTTGGCAGAAGTGATCAGTGGGGATTTAAAAAGAAATGTTTTTTCTTTCTTTCAAACGCCTGGAATCACAATTACTAGCCCTAAATCAAAACCCTCTTTGAACGGCATTATTTCTCAGATGGAGCACTGAGGGGGGCCATCGGGCAAAGTCAAACACCCATGGAGCCGGCAGCTTTAACGGGTTCATCAGACTCACTCAGGCCACTCACTGTGTCTTTGAGGGGCCTCGATTTATGGAGCCCGCTCTCCACTCGTCTGCATCATCTGCTCAATGTGAAGTCCGTCGTCCTTCACCTTTTGTCATCTGATTTGCGTGGGGCGCCTGCTCTCTCCATCCAAACCACAGAACGTCAAGCAACACAGTTAGGAAAAGGGAGCCATGAGAGGAAGCCACCGGTCAGTACCATGGACAGCCGATTGACTCGGTCACTGGCTCAGCTGCTGACCACATTTCACATCTTCTATATGTATAAAATGTAATGGAAAAAAAAAAGGTTTAAATTAATTTCCAAAAGAAGACCCAACATTTCGACTGTAAAGCCTTCATCAGGTGTCCAAATGAAAAGGAAAGAACAGGAGACAAATTTAGGAAAGGAAGGGTGGAACAAAGCCTGGGCAGAAGAATGGAGGTGAGGAAAAGCTGCCATTAGAGAAGATGAAGGGAACGATTAAGACCTGGAGAAACGTGTGACCACCCCAGACTGAGAATAAGCTGAGCGTCTTCTGTTCTTATGTGAAAAGTGTCTTTAAAGCCCTGTGAAAGGACACAAATGGAGAGATCAGTGTGGCTGGGAGTTGTCATTCTTCTTCTTTCTATCATTGTAACTGGTGTAAGGGCCAGGATGCCCAGGGGGAAGGCAGCATCTTTAGGGCACTACCACCCACTACAAACACCCGCACCCCACATAAAATGAGAATGTTAGATGGCAGCTCTCCTGGGTTGCAGCAGTGCCCTGGATTCCCACAGGGCATCAAGGAACTTGGAGTTCTTTACCTCAGCCCTATTGGGTGCCATGGGTGCTGCAAGGACTGAGAAGCCCTTTGGTAAGGGGTTTCCACCTCACCTGATGGACCACGTATGCGGAAAGTTGGAAGCACTTCCAGGGCGAATAGTCTTAACAAGAGTCGGGAGGAACAGGAAGGAGCTTTACAAAGGAGGAGTGGAGGCAGAAGAGGACGACAAAGACAGAGAAAAGAAGAGAAGAACGTGTTGTACTCTTGTGCTTTGTATGGTGTGCTGGGACTGTGCAGAGGGGAACGATTTGGGAAGCGTCTTCCCCCACTTAAATAAACGTGTGTGTTGCGAGGACTTGTGCTTACTGCCTGTCTGTGTTGGGTTTGGGGAGCTTGTGCGCCCCCTGGTGTCCACACTGGCTTGTGCAATTTCCCGTAGGCTCAGCAAATGTTGCCGCTTTTCTTTTTCTTTCTGGTATGTCAACTTCTTATCAGTGTGTACCACCTGTGGATGCGGCCCGGACACAGACAGGCGGACATGTTGTTCATCACCACCACACGTTTATTTATAAGTATTCACACAGAATAAAGTCAGTGCACACAAACCCCCACACAGTCCTGGCCACACAATGCCTTCCTCTTCGGACTGCCTCCACTCTCCTCTCTTGCTTTGTCTTGCTTCCACCCGCCTCGAATGAAGGGAGACAGCCTCTTTTATTTCACCCCGGATGGGCTCCAGTTGTTACCCGGCTGTTCTCCCAGAAGCTCTCTGGTGTGGCGGAAGTGCTGAGGTCCAGGGTCCCCAAGGCATTGGGGTGCCCCCTGGCGGTGACCACGGGTCCCTACAGGGTTGGGCTTCCAAGCCCTCTACCTGTGGCCCCCAAAGCAACCAGGATGGCGGCCCCACGTGATCCAGGGCGGGCGTAGACCCTCTTCCGGTCCCTCAAGGCGTCCTGGCCGGGTCGTTGCCCCTGGCATCCCTGACACACCTAACAGGCTTTCAATTAAAACCAAGATCAAGCTTCTAACCCCCATGGTTTACGAGTGACAACTGGTTGACATGCAGCTGTTGTTCTTCTTCCTATCATTGTAACTGGCTTGTGCAGTTTGCTTCACCATCAGCAGATGTCGCCACTTTTCCTTTCTGGTATGTCAACTTCTCATCAGTGTGTACCACCTCATAAGCCTTCAATTAAGCGCAAGATCAAGATTCTAGCCCCCATGGTTCACGAGTGTCAGCTATTGTTCGTCTTCCTATCATTGTAACTGGCTTGTGCAGTTTGCTTTACGCTCAGCAGATGTCGCCACTTTTCTTTTCCTTTCTGAAATTTTAACTTCTCATCAGTGTGTACCACCTCATAAGCCTTGAATTAAGACCAACATCAAAATTCTAGCCCCCATGGTTTATGAGTGCCAACTGGTTGACATGCAGCTGTTGTTCTTCCTATCATTGTAACTGATATGTGTAGTTTGCTTCACGCTCAGCAGATGTCACATCTTTTCTTTTTCTTTCTGTCATGTCAGCTTCTTAATCCGATTTTCCTATGTAGTTTACCATAGGAGAGATGCAAACGTTGACATCTTCATGGAGTTTTGCCAACAGCCATTTCACCAGTGCTTACCACCTCATAAGCTTTCAATTGAGACCAAGATCAAGGTTGTAGCCAAAGCGGTTTGTGAGTACCAACTGGTTGACATGCAGCCTGTCGTTCTCCTTCTTCCTGTCAGGAAATCAGCTTGTGCAATTTGCTTCATGCTCAGCAGATGTCACAGATCTTCATTTTCTTTCTGCCATGTCACCTTCTCAATTACTTTTGCCATTAAAGAAATTTATGACCCCACCACACTGTGCCAGTTGGTGCTACCTCAAGTTTGTTTCACATCATAAGATTTTTCTTAAGACCAAACTCAAGGTTCTGTTCTGTTAGGTCAGAGAGGCAACAAGGAAGAAAAGTGTCTGGGGAAAAAGGGTAATCAGGAAATTGGCCAAAACTGGAAAATCAAGCCCACCAAATTGTCAAAATACAGAGCACAGGATGAGAATGAGAAACCGAGAACCAAAAGCATGAAGTCGAATACGGAGAGATCAAAAGTAAATAAAGCACCAGAAAAGCATCCCAGTGCCTCTTTTCCATTTCTCCACCCATGATCACCCATCAGAAATGCTTAGTGGTAGCTAAGACATGAGCAAGCACCATCTGACATTAAACTATCATGAATTGTTGCCACCTCAGCCAGTCACTGCTGGGTCACCATAGCCCAACTCTATCATCCAACCACTATCTCCTTCAGGCATCCACAGGGCGATTTCTCAAAAACATTTGAGTGACACATCAACCCCTAATGAAGCTTTGAGATTTTAAAGTCAGATGCCACAGCATCATTTTGGACAACCTTTAAACCCGTTCCTAATTCAGATGTCATCAGTGCATCATCAATGATTCTTGTTTGGCCTGTGAGGAGCTGCTGGTGAAAGGCGCTATATCAAATAAAGGCTGCCTGCTGTTTTGTATTCCAGTCTTCTCCAATGATAGGCTCTGTGTAAAATTGAAGAGTTGGCAGATGTGCCCACCATGCCCAGCGCGCTCGATGTCAAGGCTGTTCTCATTGTTTCCCTTATTTCCCGTTTATTTCTTTTAATCCGGAGCTCCGCGCTTGGTAAGGTTTTGTTGAAACAGCTGAAGCAGCAAGCAATTAGCAGAGACGGGTTTACCTCGACACGTGCAATTGCTTGCTTTTCACCCTCGTATTTTTCTAGCAATTTCCGTGTAAAAACAGAAGCGTAAGCCGCAGGTGGTAAAGGGAGCTATTAGTAATTATCTGTGTTTAATATCCTTCAAGAGGTGACTGGAATAGGGAGGCCAAAACAGTCTCCACTACGCAGAGGAAGAGTGTAATATAACTCATAAATTAAATGCGCCCGGGCGAGCTCAACACCACTTTCGTCTTATATTTATTTACATTGTCTGCCATTTTTTATCTAAAGCAGGCGATAAATCACGAACTGCGATCGCTGGGTTCACATGTCGGGCTCAGGCAGATGAGGTGATCTCATTCAGGAGCATAAAGAGAGTCAATGGGGTGAAGTGTAACTTCAATGCTCTTTGCCAACCAATAGGGGGCACCATTTCCTAACTTTGACTCTCCCATGAGTCTTTGCTCCAGAGCTCATGCAAGGAAAAACAAACGAGTGTCACTTTAATGTTCCTCCTTTTATGTCATAGGAGTGTCAGAGCTTGGGGTGCTTCATTCACTTCATATAGCGCCTTTCCTCGGTGCGTTCCATTCCAAGGCAGTTTACAAAAGTGGCACATTTATTGTCCGTATTGCTTTAGTGTGAGTGGCTGGCAGATGAGGAGAATCCTTTAGGCTCATAAAGAGAATGCGTGTTTGGGGTTTAAATGGCCATATTGTGGTTTATAGTGCCTTGCAGTTCACAGATTTATGGTGCCTTGGCCAGCTGGGATCACACTTCTTAACTTCGATAGTCCCAGGAGTCTTTGTTACCTTTTATGCTAACAAAAAGGGGGGCACATTAATATGTGGACTTCCACTTCACTGCTGTGTCAGAGCTTTGGGGGCTGCCAACAAGACATTAATTTATATAGTGCCTTTCATGGTGGAGTGGTGGCTCTGAGGATAGGGATTTGCACTGACAATAAATGCCATAAACACCAAACGTGACTTATTTTGTTGGGACCCTGAGCAAGGCCCTTAACCTGCAATTGCTCCGTCCTGCATATGAGGTTACTCTGCATCCAGCCCTGCAGGTAGGCCTCCAGGGACATTATCTAGGGGTTGGTGACAGAATTGGCACTCCAGCCACCATAAAAAACCTCACACTGGTTCTATTCCATATGAACTTGTGTGGTGCTGAGGTGTCACCTGTCACATGGCTGCACTCGGGTCAAAATCTAGGATCTTGAGTTGGTTTGTCATGTAGTGGGTGCTGCAACGCGCTGTATCATTTGCTGCTCCTAACCTCTCGCTCTCTTTCACAGTGACTACTGCCCCAAGATAATATATCTTCTTCTTCTTCGTCTTCTTCATTCTGCTGCTCCCATTAGGAGTCACCACAGCAGATCATCTTCTTCCATATCTTCCTGTCCTCGTCATCTTGTTCTGTTACTCCTATCACCTGCATGTCCTCTCTCACCACATCCATAAACCTTCTCTTAGGCCTTCTTCTTTTCCTCTTCCCTGGCAGCTCCATCCTTAGCACCCTTCTCCTAATATACCCAGCATCTCTCCTCTGTACATGCCCATGCCATCGCAATCTCGCCTCTCTGACTTTGTCTCCCAACCGTCCAACTAGAGCTGACCCTCTAATGTCCTCATTTCTAATCCTTTCCATCCTCGTCACACACAATGCAAATCTTAGCATCTTTAACTCTGCCACCTCCAGCTCTGTCTCCTGCTTTCTGGTCAGTGCCACCGTCTCCAGCCCATATAACATAGCTGGTCTCACTACCGTCCTGTAGGCCTTCCCTTTCACTCTTGCTGATATCCGTCTGTCACAAATCACTCCTGATGCTCTTAAAAACCCACTCCACCCTGCCTGCACTCTCTTCTTCACTTCTCTTCCACAATCCCCATTACTCTGTACTGTTGATCCCAAGTAATTAAACTCATCCACCTTCACCAACTCTACTCCCCTCATCCTCACCATTCCACTGACCTTCCTCTCATTCACACACATGTATTCTGTCTTGGTGGTCCTCTCCTCTCAGATCTCCACCTCTCCAGTATCTCCTCAACCTGCTCCCTACTATCGCTACAGATCACAATGTCATCAGCAAACATCACAGTCCACGGGGACTACTGTCTAATCTCGTCTGTCAGCCTGTCCATCACCATTACAAATAACAAAGGGCTCAGAGCTGATCCCTGATGTAATCCCACCTCCGTCACTCCCACCGCAGTCCTCACCACGGTCACACTTCCCTCATTACATATCCTGTACCACTCTTACGTACTTCTCTGCCATTCCCGACTTCCTCATACAATACCACAGCTCCTCTCGAGGCACCCTGTCATATGCTTTCTCAGGTCCACAAAGACGCAATGCAACTCCTTCTGGCCTTCTATAAACTTCTCCATCAACATCCTCAGAGAAAACATCACATCTGTGGTGCTCCTTCTTGGCATGAAACCACCCTGCTGCCCACTAATAAATGCTAACATTACTCAAAGTTATTGTCTGCTTTTTTATTTTTTTTCATTTTTATTACTATTTAATTTAATATTGTTTTTTTTTTGTATCAGTATACTGCTGCTAGAATATGTGAATTTCCCCTTGGGATTAATTAAGTATCTATCTATCTATCTATCTATCTATCTATCTATCTATCTATCTATCTATCTATCTATCTATCTATCTATCTATCTATCTAGCTATCTATCTATCTATCTATCTATCTATCTATCTATCTATCTATCTATCTATCTATCTATCTATCTATCTATCTATCTATCTATCGATTATATAGTGCCTTTCTTATCTATCTGGTTTAAAACTCCACTGCCATCTCTCCTAAACACCTCCGTGCTTCCACAGGTATGTCATCTGGACCAACGGCTTTTCCATTCTTCATCCTCTTCATCGCTGTCCACATCATCCACCCTTCTCTCTCTCTCATTCTTTTCATTCATCAGCCTCTCTGTACACTGCACCTTTTTTTCCTTTTTTTCTAATGTGAATGCTGGTAGGTGAAGCAGCCCCCTCAACAGTAACGAGGAAGAGGGATTATCATTGACGTGCAATATTGTGGTGCAGTGAAACAGCTTTGCCACCAGAGGGCCACACTTACCACCCCAGGGCTTTCTGTGATCTGAATGAATCCAAAGAGAAAAATCCACCGAGGCACGGCTCGAAAAGAAGAAATGTGGAGGATGATGGACTGGCCGAACCAAACGCCCTGATTTGAATCTAACTGAAATGTTTCGTGATCTGAAACAGGCAGGATGTGTAAGAAAAACCCTCAAACATCTTGCAATGGAAGGAATTTGGCATGCAGGAGTGTTATCAAGCAAGTTATCAAGTTGATGTCAGAATCCGGTGGGCAGTTATGCAAAACATCTAAAAGAAATAATTTCTACTAAAGGGGCCAATGCCAGCCTCTGAGGTCAATGGTGGACATGCTTTCCTCCAGTAGACCATTGAATTTTATTGATATTTTTGAAAACTCAGAATGCAGTCCTGTGTGCTGCCACCTAGAGGTTCAAGCTGTTACCGCAACAAAAAAAAACAAAAAAAAAACCCGGGCCTGGGGATTCCCAAGATATCAGAAAGAAGTTAATTGTGCTGCCTTAATGAATGAGCCAAAAAGAGAGAGAGGTGTGTTTGGGGGGATGGTTGGGTAAGAAAGGAGATGGGCGAGAGAGTGTGGGTGAGCAAGAGAGAGAGAATGAGAGAGAGAGAGAATGAGAGAGAGAGAGAGAGAATGAGAAAGAGAGAGAGAGAATGAGAGAGAGAGAGAATTAGAAAGAGAGAGAGAGGTGGGGGTAAGAAAGGAGATGGGTGAGAGAGTGCGAGTGAGCAAGAAAGAGAGAGAATGAGAGAGAGAGAGAGAATGAGAAAGAGAGAGAGAGGTGGGGGTAAGAAAGGAGATGGGCGAGAGAGTGTGGGTGAGCAAGAGAGAGAGAGAGAGAGAATGAGAGAGAGAGAGAGAGAGAGGGCAACCAATAAAGAGAGAGAGGTGGGGTTGGGGGGTAACAAAGGACACAGGTGAGAGGGTGTGGGTAAGCGAGAGAGAGAGAGGGCAACCAATACGGGGGCTGAGGGGGTAAGAAAGGAAATGGACAAGAGAGGGTGGGTAAGCAATAGAGAGAGAGAATGAGAGAGAGAGAGAATGAGAAAGAGAGAGAGAGCTGGAGGTAAGAAAGGAGATGGGCGAGAGAGTGTGGGTGAGCAAGAGAGCGAGAGAGAGAGAGAGAGGGAGAGAATGAGAAAGAGAGAGAGAGGTGGGGGTAAGAAAGGAGATGGGTGAGAGAGAGTGAGTGAGCAAGAGAGAGAGAGAGAGAATGAGAGAGAGAGAGAGGGCAACCAATAAAGAGAGAGAGGTGGGGTTGGGGGGTAACAAAGGACACAGGTGAGAGGGTGTGGGTAAGCGAGAGAGAGAGGGCAACCAATACGGGGGTGAGGGGGTAAGAAAGGAAATGGACAAGAGAGGGTGGGTAAGCAAGAGAGAGAGAGAATGAGAAAGAGAGAGACAGAATGAGAAAGAGAGAGAGAGAGAGAGAGAGCTGGAGGTAAGAAAGGAGATGGGCGAGAGAGTGTGAGTGAGCAAGACAAAGAGAGAGAGAGAGAGACAATGAGAAAGAGAGAGAATGAGAAAGAGAGAGAGAGAGAGCTGGGGGTAAGAAAGGAGATGGGTGAGAGTGTGGGTAAGCAAGAGAGAGAATGAGAGAGAGAGAGAATGAGAAAGAGAGAGAGAGGGCAACCAATAAAGAGAGAGAGGTGGGGTTGGGGGGTAACAAAGGACACAGGCGAGAGGGTGTGGGTAAGCGAGAGAGAGAGAGAGGGCAAACAATATGGGGGGGTTGAGGGGGTAAGAAAGGAGATGGACAAGAGAGTGTGGGTGAGCAAGAGAGGGAGAGAGAGAGATAGAGAGAGAAAGACAATGAGAAAGAGGGCAACCAAGAAAGAGAGAGAGGTGGGGGGGTAAGAAAGGAGATGGGCGAGAGGGTGTGGGTGAGCAAAAGAGGGATAGAGAGGAAGAGAGAGAGAGGGGGGGTTAGTGAGAAAAAGAGAGAGAAAGAGAAGGCAAGAGAGACAGAGAAAAAGATGGTGGTTAAGAGAGAGAGGGGGAATAAGTGAAAAAGAGAAAAAATGAGCAAGAAAGAGAGACAGAAAGATAGGGCAAGAAGGAAGGTGTGCGAGAGAGTGTGGGTGAGCAAGAGAGAGAGGGAGGGCAAGTGAAGAAGAGAAGGCAAAAGAGACAGTGAGAGAGGGTGAATAAGAAAGAAAGAGGGCCTATGAAAAAGAGAGAGGACAAGGGAAAAGACAGAGTATGGCTGAGCGAACAAGAGAGAGACTGAGAGAGAGAGAGTGTGGGTAAGAAAGACAGGGAGAGGGTGAGCGAGGAAAAGAGAGAGAGAAGGGGGTAAGAGAGGAGATGGGTGAGAGAGTATGGGTGAGTAAGAGAGAGAGAGAGAGAAAAAAAGTGGCAAGTAAGAACAAGAGAAAGGGTGGGACAAAGAGAGAAAGAGAGGGTGAAAGAGATTGTTAACAAGAGAGTGTTGGTGAGCAAGAGAAAAAAAAGAGGCCTGAGGCTTCCCCTGTTACCACATTCATGGTGACACTTAGCCTTACAAGTTGAAATGTAGTCATATGTGCTGCCCCCTAGAGGCTCCATCTGTTATTGCAGACTCAAAGCACACTGTGGACCTGCACAGCAGACAGATGATGTCTTGTGCTGTCGATTCTGAGGGGTTTCAACCCTTACAGCAATGCAAAGCAATTTTGGCTCAGGATAAATCTGCGGCCAGTCAAATGTTGCTGCCACCTGGTGGCTCTATGTGTTACTGCAATGCCCAGATAAAAGTTTCTCTGCCAGTTCCCAGAAATTCCTGGGCCTTATAACATGGCCAGAGGCCTTACCCATGTGATATTCCAGTTCCAAATACTTGGAGAGTCCAAATATCTGGTCTGGGGTTTGGCAGGATTCATCTATTTGATACCAGCTTCTCTGACTGGCATGACCAGAGGTTGTTATCCTAGAGTGGGGCTTTTGGATGTGTTTAGCAGTTAATGGAAGCTCAGTGAAGATGGTGGTCTGCGTCTATCGACAAGTAAATCCTAAAGTGAAGTCAGTATTTTCTTCTACTTCATCTGTGTCAGCACCTTTGTCCTCCTGCTCAGGTCTAATAATGTGTGGCGGGCTCAGTGCCGGGGCTCATTTATCGCCTCTCAGTGTTCACAGCACAAGGTCACCCCAGTGAGGAATGAGGAAATAGGCGGACCATCCAACACCCCTCCAGGACCACCACTCACTCGAACTGTTTTTGATGGATTATGGGCCCATAGATGGGGCTGGGGGGGGTGGGAGGCATGACACAGTGACAATGGGGGTAAGCACTGCTGCTGTCGTCCTCCTTGGGGATCTCGTGTCTGCGTTTGACTGAGTATGTCTGGTGGTCCGTGTACTTCATGGTGCCCTTGTGAAAGAAGCTTCTGACCCTCCATCTTCTTTTAACTGCACTTGAAATGTTCTCCTGTTCTCACACGTCTGTGTGACCTGCTTCTCAAAGACATTTAACAGAAATGTTAACCGTAAAAAGGCACTATATACATCCTGACTGGGGGGTGGCAGCAGATGTCACCTCTTATTGTACTCACAGCATGTCTGCCCTGAACCTGCAGGTACATTTACAACATCAGCCTTTGTGGAAATGTATAAAACAAAACGATATGACATTCAAAAGAATTCAGTCAAATGTAATTCACAAATTCATATGCTGTATGCTAACTTTTAACTATTATTCTGTTTTTTGTATATATTTCCATGCTAAGTACTGTATATATGTGTATACTTGCAATATAACTAATGAACTATTCTAATGCTTTGAGATATTAAATATTTTTGGTTTTACCCTCCTGTGCAGAAATATTTACATTTTTTTTGTGTGTCCCATGGTTATGTGATGGTGTTTGATGCATTGCGCAATAATGTTTTCTTCTCCTTCACGACCTTGCATAGTACCACATGTTTTATTTTTACACCTTTTGCATAACCTTAATATACAGGGTTTGCCTCTGGGTGCCCTGGACCCTTCATCTTGTGCTCTTGTCACTTTCAAATAAGCAACACAACGCTGACCACCGGAAAAAACGGTGACCTTCTAAATTAATGCCAGCTATCTGAGTGACCATCCTCAAGCTGAAGCACATGCAAGTCACACTGGATATGAAAGGCATGTTGGTGGGCATCATTGGAATGTGTGGAATGAACACATCTACTCATTTAGCATTGCTAGTTAAACCTAGATAGATAGATAGATAGATAGATAGGAAAGGCGATAGATAGATAGATAGATAGGAAAGGAACTACATAATAGATAGATAGATAGATAGATAGATAGATAGATAGATAGATAAGGCACTATATAATAGATAGATAGATAGATAGATAGATGTGAAAGGCACTATATAATAGATAGATAGATAGATAGATAGATAGATAGATAGATAGATAGATAGGAAAGGCACTATTAGATAGATAGATAGATAGGAAAGGCACTATATGATAGATAGATAGATAGATATGAAAGGCAATATATGATAGATAGATAGATAGATAGATAGGAAAGGCACTATATAATAGATAGATAGATAGATAGGAAAGGCACTACATGATAGATAGATAGATAGATAGATAGGAAAGGCACTATATAATAGATAGATAGATAGATAGGAAAGGCACTATATGATAGATAGATAGATATATAGATAGATAGATCGGAAAGGCACTACATGATAGATAGATAGATAGGAAAGGCACTACATGATAGATAGATAGATAGATAGATAGATATGAAAGGCAATATATATAATAAATAGATAGATAGATATGAAAGGCAATATATATAATAGATAGATAGATAGAAAGGCAATATATACAAAAGATAGATAGATAGATAGATAGGAAAGGCACTATATAATAGATAGATAGATAGATAGATATGAAAGGGAATATATATAATAGATAGATAGATAGAAAGGCAATATATACAAAAGATAGATAGATAGATAGATAGGAAAGGCACTATATAATAGTCTCAACACACACCAGAATGACTAAAATGGAAAAAAAATAAAAAGAAAGGAAACTTCTGACATGGCAGTCCCAGTCCCAGTGAGCCGCTATGCAGGAGTCTTACTTTTGGTATAAAGGACCGCTCGATGCGTTTCTTAGCACATTTCTGCTGTTTGATTCATTGTCTGAATGTCCTCAGTGTTGTTGTGTCACAGAGAGGATGTGCGGTGTTGCTCCTAAGTGTGGAGTCTGTAAGTGACGTGACCTGTTGTTGTATTTCTAGTCGGAGGTGTGCTGAGTGACGAGACATGGAGGCAGGTCTGTATTTTGCGGTGCTCCAGTGTTGCTCACACAGCCCTTGAGTCTCACAAACTGTGGTCTGCCCGACAGATCGTCTTTCATGCAGGACACCAGAGGCTTGTCCACCTGCTTGTCTCTGAATTGACCCCTTATCACAGATGGCTGGATAGCACTGAAGGCACCGGGCAAAATCAAACGGCATGATCCTCACAGTGCGTCCAAGTTGACAATAAGCCTTGAGGCGCACATTGACATTTACTTCGCTAGCCGATGTGGTGTATGGGAGCTCCATCGTTAAGTCGTTAAACAGCTCACAGTTTCCGATTTTGAGGGTCACTGGGGGGTCTGAGTTAGGGGGTTTGGTTGGACGAGCTCCCCAGTTCATGACAGCCGGCTTCGTAGGCAGACTCATCGGTGTCCTAATGCTACCGGGGTACGCAGCACCTCCCCGCAATCCCGTAAAGTAAAATGCAGTGGAACAAAGTCAGATCCCTGGAGCTGTATGGCATCATTCCTAAGCACCACGCCTACGTTTTATTCCATAAATAAATAAATAGACAAATAAATAAATGCGGGTATTATTTAGGTCAGGACATTTAAAATGTGACAGCATAGTCATGAAATATGAACACACTTGCTGTTGGGTTGTGAAGATTTGTTTGGAAATAAAAAGCTGGACGCGTCTATCAGATGTTTGAGCTCCCATCTGAGCGCCAGCACAGAAGATCAGACAGAATACAGTTGTGGAGAACATGCCCTACTTTCTCAATGCACATATGGCTTTTAATAAAATATTCACGATACTGATTTTTAACTTGTCAGTGACTTTTTTTCAATTTATAATTAAACCCCGTTTGCTTTGCTTCTTGAGCTGTTGTTCATATGTCGAATAAATTATAAGCCACAGTGTAAACAGAAATAAAAGACTTGTATCGTTTAATCCGTCACAAAAGCAGGATTAAAAGATACGCTGATCCTTTATTATTGGGGAATCTCCATACTTTGCTCACCAAGCCGCACGACTGAGCTCATCCAGTGTCCCCCGTCCTGCTATAGCACTTCTAGAATAATCCATTTCCAAAATTCTCTCAGGCTCTGTTTACCCTGCCAGGTCTCAATGCCCGAATCGGACTCGCTGAAGAAATCCAATTCATCATGGTGAAGGGTTTGGCATTAAAAAATATGGAAATAAGCGCTTTGTGCGCTTAAAGAGCCCTGTAGTGCAGTGTAGTCCACTGTGAAAGGCACTATATACAATACAACCACAAGGCTGCGGGCATTTACTTCAATTTGTATTAAACCCAGTGGTGCTGTCATGGAGGGCCGGAGGTTCAGTCCGGCCTGGACGTCCCAGAAAGAAAAGAAGGAGGAAGAGCAGGCTTTTCAGGGCACTGCATCCCCCAGGACACTAGGTGGCAGCTCCCCTGGACGACAATGGTTCCCCAGATTCCCTCAAAGCATCCTGGGACGTGGAGTCCATTTCCTCAGCCCTGTGCCGTGGGTGCCGTCAGGGGGAGTTCACAAAGGACCTGGGGACTCCTACTATTACAATAACCCAGAAGTACTTTGGAGTCACAAAGGTTTGGGGCAGCCACCCGTATAATATGTTCCTGGCTGCAAAAGGTTTTGAAAAAAGGTTGAGATGTTTACAAGACAGAGTCCAAAACAGAACTGATCAAGAGTTGGTAAGATGGCGGTTCTAAAGGTTGGGAGAGGAAATGAAGTCATCCAGGCCGGAACCGGAAGTGACGTCTTCGAGACTGGAAGTGACATCAGTGGCAGCGGAACCGGAAGTGACATCATCGGTGGTGCCGGAACCTCATGGGATTTCCCGAGAATGGTCTGCAAGAGACTGAGAGAGACAGTCAGCACACTCTGCCACCCCCTGGTCTGGCATAGTATCACCGTTACTTAAGCCCTTTAGCTGCCTCCTAATCGCACGTGTGTGACACCACCCACATTGCACTTTCTAGCTTAAGGAGCCCTGTAGTGTAGTGCCTCTCACTATGAAAGGCACTATAAGTACAACCAGTCAGTCAGCCATTTTGCAACCTGAACTGGGTCACAGGGGTCTGCTGGAGTCTATCCCAACTAGCCAGGGCAGCCTTTACCAGCATTGTAGGACCCTGGGTAAAGTAGTGTGCTGGGGCCCCTGTTTTAATACACATGGGCATCAGAAACATTGTGGGCCCCTGGGGTGCCCAGCCAGTGCCCATACATTAAGACGGCCCTGTAGTTTAGCATAGGGCACAAGGCGGGAACAAACCCTGGACAGGGTGCCAGTCCATAGCATGGCAAACACACACACCAGCGCCACTTTAGCATCACCAATCCACCTAACTTGCATGTCTTTGGACTCTATGAGTAAACTGGAACACCTGGAGAAAACCCACGAAGACACGGGGAGAACATGCAAACTCCATGCAAGGAGGACCAGGGACGTGAACCCTGGTCTGCATACTGCAAGACAGCTGTGCCACCATGTCACCCTTTGATAGACTTGTCCTCATTAACATAAGACGTAACTTTTGCTAACGATTGCAGTCAAAGCAGACTCAAAACAGAAGCAAAGAAACTGACAGACACTTTACTGCAACTGTGCCACCCACAAGTTTGAAAAATGAACCCCCAAACACTGACTCAACATGTGGCTCTCTGAGTGAGTGCCTTGAAATGTCAAAGCTTCAGATGTTTGGAAAAATGTAAAAAAAAAAATTGCATCGAGATGCTGTTCAATATGTTAAGGCGCTATATTAGATAATCATCCAAGTGTAAGTCCCACCACCATGCTCATGTAATCCTCAGCATTAACCCTGAAACAAACAAAAGGTGATTGCACTCACCAAGCTGTACGACTGAGCACATTCAGAGCCCCCTGTCCCGCTGCTGCACTTCTAGAATATTCCATTTCCAGAATTCTGTGAGGCTCTGTTTACCCTGCCAGGTCTCAAAGCCCGAATTGGACACATAGTTTATGGTGTTTCATCCAAGTGTAAGTCCCACCACCACTGAGTTCATGTAATCCTCAGTGTTAACCCTGAAAAAACTTAAAGTTGATTACACTGAATATTCGAAGAGCCCACGTAAAGGTGCTATATGCTAAAAAATGACAAGAACACGTGGTACCCTGATTGATGCACTTAACCTGATGACACTATAATTATTAACTCTTTCGAGGCAGGTGTGAACTTATAACAACATATAGTGGTGTCTTCAAGCATCTGCCGGCCGCTACACAAACACATTCAGCACTACCATCATCTGGGGACCGTTAAGCTGATGCTGGTACATCACTTTCGTTTTTGATCTCCAGATCACTTGCATCAAAATTGGAGCACGATAAGTCAGAGTGCGATTCAGCAATAATAAGTAAAACGTTGTCTACGGGTTATTTTTTTTTTTTTTGCTCATTCTTTGTAGGTTGAGGAGGTCGGGCCTGAACACCACCCTCTACAATTGGATCCTGGACTTCTTGACAGAGAGGCCCCAGTCAGTTCCAGCATCATCACACTGAGCACTGACGCGCCACAGGGCTGTGTGCTTGGTCCACTGCTGTTCACCCTGCTGACTCACGACTGCACAGCCACGCACAACACCAACCACATCATCAAGTCTGCGGATGATACGACGGTACTGGGACTGATAAGCAGGGATGATGAAACAGCATACAGAGATGAGGTGGAACGGCTGTCCACATGGTGTGAAGACAACAATCTATCTCTCAATGTCGACAAGACAAAAGAGATAATCGTGGACTTCAGAAAATCACATCCTGCCCACATCCCACTCAGCATCGACGGTTTAGATGTGGGGACTGTTAAGAGTATTAAGTTCTTCGGTTTGCACATAACTGAGGAGCTTACGTGGACGCATAACACCTCATCACTAATCAAGAAAGCCCAGCAGAGACTACACTCCCTGAGGCGGCTGAAGCGAGCAAGTCTTCCCCCTTCCATCCTCACCATGTTCTACAGAGGCACCATTGAGAGTGTCCTGACCAGCTGCATCACTGTCTGGTATGGCAACTGCAACATATTTGACTGCAAGGATAGCGAAGACAGCAGAGCACATTATTGGGCTGCCTCTCCCTTCACTACAGGACATATTTTACAAACGCAGTGTCTGCAAGGCCTGTAGCATTGTGCAGGACCCCTTACATCCTCACATGGACTTTTCACACTTCTGCCCTCCAAGAGAAGATACTGCAGCATCAGAGCCAGATCTGCCAGGCTGCAGGAGAGTTTTACCCCCAAGCTGTCAGACTCATTAACACCATGCTGCTCCCTGGGATCTTCAACACGGCCTCAACCTCCTCTAAAAACAGAACTTTTATACATGCAGGCTACTTTCCTGCAAAGACGAGTGTGCAGGATGAAAAGAACTGAAGATCTCATACTGACCTTTAAGGATTTGGACACTCTTGATATCCTTCTGCTGTGAAACATTCTGACCTGTCATTGTTTACACGTCTTAAACAACTAGCATCATAACACTGATCATTTCTGTATTATCTAGATCTATTATTTATTTATTACATTACATATTTATTGACTATACTTATGTATCTAGATTGCATAATACCATACATTGCATCAATCTTGTCTTGTCTTGTTTGTTTTTAATTTTAATTTTAAATTTTAATTCTATTTTTAATTTAATTTTAATTTTATAGTTGCACTTCATGTTGTTACACTGTAGACCCTGAGCTTTACAATTTCGTCTTTCTGTATACTTGTGTATGGTTGAGATGATAATAAAGTTTGCTTTGACTTTGACTTCACTCTCTCGCCAGATCTGCCTTTAGCTGCTCTGCCGCCCATTCCTGCTTGCTGTCGAATAAATATCCAGCCCTCAAAGAGTTAATTTTTATTTATTTTTTTAAAATACATTCATTTATAAAAGTTCTTGGACACACTGTGGACACTTTGCTCCATCTTCCCTAAGCTTGGGAAGGCAGTGTAGTGTTGTGGAAAAGGCTTAGGAGCTGGGGTTTCAGATCCCACTACTGACACCATGCGACTGTGAGCAAGTCATTTCACCTGCCACATGGACATATGACTCATTTTGGAGTCCTTCCGATTATGACACAGAGCTGATGCCCGTTGTATCATTTGAAGCACCATCCTGCTCAGCGGCTTGGAAATCCGTCATATCTCGGGAGCCGAGTGTTTACAAAGACGGAGAGTCAATCACATCGAGTCACTTCCCTCATGTCAATTATAACAGAGTTAACTGCTGAAACACGTCAATAAATAAGTCAGTAAGACATTCGCCGTTCCCTGTGACTGCAGAGTTTCTGAGGACGGAGTCATTTCCCTCAGATATATTAACAGAATTAAGCACTGCTGAAACACATCGATAAAAGATTTGGTTAGATATTTGTCATATTCAACTACTGTAGTGTTTACATGGATCGACAGTTAATCAAATTGAATCTCTGCCCTCAAATCAGCTAAACCAAATTAAGAACCTCTCAAGGATATCAATAAGCAGTTCAGTCAGAAATTCACAAGACTCTGCGACCATTGTGTGGCTCAAGTAAAAAAAAAAAAATAATCAAACTGAGTAGTTGACCTCAGATTGCTTTGGAACAAAAGAACAATCTGAACGAGAACAGGCCACTCAACAAAGCTCGCCAGTTCCATCAACTTCATTCTTTTAAAATAACATCAAGTCGAGTTTTGAAGGCCCCTAAAGTCCTATTGTCTGCCACGTGACTTGGTCATTTATTCAATATGTCTGTGGTTATCTGTGGGAAGAAAAACTTCATCATGTTTGTGCAAAATTTCCCCTTAACAAGTTTCCAACTGTGTCCCCATGTTCTCGACGAACTAATAAAGTCACAGTCTCAGTCCACTGGACTAATTCCCTTCATCATTTTAAACACTTCAGTCAGGTCTCCTCTTCATCTCCTTAAGGCTCAGCTCTTTTCATCTTTCCTCCTAACTCATCCCCTGTAGCCCTGGACTCAGCTTAGTTGCTCTTCTCTGGACCTTTTCTTGTGCTGCTATGTCATTTTTTGTAGCCTGGAGACCAAAGCTGCACCCAGTACTCCAGATGAGGCCTCACCAGTGTGTTATAAAGCTTGAGCAGAACCTCCTGTGACTTGTACTCCACACATCAAGGTGCTATATAACCTTAATGGCTTCTGTACACAGTCTGGCTGTTGATAGTGTTGAGTCCACCCCAGCTCCTAAATTCTACTCATGAGGTGTACTTTCAATATTCAGACCTTCCATTGCATATTCAAACTTAATATTTTTACCTCCTATGTGTAATTTTTTATATTTACTGACATTAAATTTCATCTTCCGCATATCTGCCCAAGCCTGTATGCTGCCCAAGTCTCTCTGTGATGATTCAACGGATTCCAAACTATCTGTCTATCCACCTATCTTTGTATCATCTGCAAACTTAACCAGCTTGTTCCTTATATTCCTATCTAAATCATTTCTATATTTTAAAAATAGTAGTGACCCAAGCACTGCCCCTTGCTGAACACCACTCTTAACATCAGTCAATTCTGATTCCATCTCCGTCTGTTTCCTGTGTCTGAGCCAATTCTGCACCCATCTAAAAAAATTAACCCTGCACTTCTATTAGTTTGATGGCCAACCTCTCATGTGGCACCTTATCAAATGCTTTCTGAAAGTCCAGATAAATAATGTCACCTGCTCCACTTTGATCGTATCCTTTTGTTGCTTCCTCTTAGAATTCAAGCATGTTAGTAAAACACGACCTCCATCTTCTGACCCCATGCTTGACTGTCCATTACATCTTCAGTTCTTGCCATGCGCCGCTCAATCTTTAATAATTTGTTCCATTAATCTTCCTGTGATCCATGTTAAGCTTACTGGCATATACTGTAACTGCTTGGATCTGCCCGGTCACCCTTTTTATTTAACGGGGTAATATTTTCCATTTTCCAGTCCTTTAGAATTTCCCCAGTTGCACAGTGACTTCCTAAAAATATGCGTCTATCTGCACTCGCTAGCCTCCTTAAGAAACCGAGGGTAAATGTTATCTGGTCCTGGTGATTTGTTTTATTTCAGCCTATTTAATCTCGCAGCTCTTCTCCCTCTTCAGTTTCCAAATCTCTCAGTATCTCCTCAGTAGTCCTTTTTACCGCTGGGAGATTATCTACTTCCTCACTTGTGAAGACCTCAGAGAAATCCTAGTTTGGAGCGTCTGCTATTTCCCTGTCTGTATTTTTAATTTCCCTTTAGAATTCCTGACTTCCCCTACTCCCTGAATGTTCTTTTACGACTGAAACACTGAAAGAATCTCTTTGGGTTGTTTTTCACCTAACAACGTCTTGTTGCAGAATTAAGCACGAATGCAAGTCATCGCACAATTTCAGTCAGAAGCTCACCAGACTGTAGTTTTTGTGTGGATCAGGAATAAATCAAATCAAGTCACAGCCCTCAAGTCGTTTGTAATAGAATTAAGCCTGACTGAAGCACGCTGTACAATTCAGTTAGAAATTCACCAGATTCCGTGAATGCAGTATTTCCGGGGACTGAAAGTAAATCAAATGGAGCAACGACCCTTAGAATTATTGCAGTGAATTGAAGCACTTCTGAAAGACATCGATAAAAGGTTCCATTAGAAATGTGTCTAATCTACGACCGCACTGTATCTAAGGATTGGAAGTAAATCTACTTGTGTCTGCCCTCAGAGCCATATTGGCAGAATTGAGAGCTTCTGAAAGACTTCGTTAAATGGTTCATCTTTGATATTTGTCGTAAAAAACTACTGCAATGTTTTTGGGGATCAGGAGTGCAATTAAATCAGATTTGGCCACCGCCCTCAGACGTATTGATATAGAATTACAATCGTTGAACACATTCACAAACAATCCACTTAGAAATTCACCAAATTCTTTGATGGAAATGTTTCTGAGGATGGAGAGCAAATGAAATTGAGTTACTGATCTCAGAGTTTTTGCGATACGAGTGAAACGCCTCTGAGATGATACTACAATCGGATGTATTGTAAAAAACATAAAGCCCTGTTGAAACATATTGATAAATGATCCGGTTAGAAATTCACAAGGCTCTGTGACGACAGTGTTTGTACGGATCAAAAATAAATCAAATCGAAAAACTCACATCACTAGTCATGTAATTAAAAAGCGAGGAAACACATCACAGTACGGTTTAGTCTGAAATTCACCAGATTCTTGACTGTATTGTTTCCAGGGATCGAGAGTAAATCAAACGGAGTTACTATGCCCAGATTTATTGCAACAAGTAATAAGCGCTTCAATAAATGCTTCAGTCAAATATTCAATAATCTTGCAGGGCCAGACGTCATTGTCAAATGAGAATACACGTCTGGGGTACAACCGGTTAAAAATTTTGCAGTGAACAGCAGCCAAATCTGGCTTTGCAAAGGCTGCACACACAGGGCTTCTCCCTAAAACAATCACCCTCAATTTCTGCAGTCCGTGCACTAAAATTAAACTGTTGGGGTTCAGGGAGAGAGTAAAAGGGAACTTAATTAAAGCCTTGACTTGGAAAGGAAATAAAACACAACAATTGCTGTTATCCATTCAGGGACTCGGTAGCACAAGGTAAATGAATTTTATTAATTAGTTTGCATGTTGTAATGACAGAAGGGACAGACACACACGTAGATCACCGCAGCTACACTCCTGAGAGGTCCCTCTGTCTGCTATGATATCTTTCTGTCATCTTCATCATTGCATCACTATATTAGTCTACTGGATTTAATTCCAGCAGAATAGAAGGTTTTGTCTCGTCCTCACAGCCACTTGTGCACCTGAGTTATTGTCGAACACTCCATGCCGAGGAGTACTCCAGTCACTAGGGCAAGTTACTGTGACTTGCTGGAGACCTGCTATTCGATCCAAGTGGCGGAGTCTGCTGTCTCAAGGAGTTCTTTTGCTGCAGGACAATGACACACACACTGCTAAGAGCACCAAGGCTTGTCTGGAGAAGCTGAAGTTTGAGGTATTGCCACATCCTCCTGATTTGCCAGATTTGGCACCGTGGGATTTCCACCTTTTTGGACCGCAAAAAAAAAAACAACTGGATGGTCATCAATTCAAGACAGAAGACGACGTGAAGAAAGCAGTGCATGAGTGGCTGCAAGGACGAGACCAAACCTTTTATTCTGCTGGCACTTCCAGGTAGGTGGCACAAGTGCATCGAGAAAGGCGGAGACGACATTGAGAAATGACATCATCAGTTTTGTGAAGGTTCATTCCATCTTCTGATAAACCCCATTTTCTAACTTTAGTTTGACTCCCCCTCATATATCCTTCTATATAAAAGCAGTCGGGATTGTCCTTCCGTCCCGTGAGTGCTACGCAGGCGCGGAGTTTCACACACGCCCCGTCCATTTTGCAATGCATGATGGGATTTGTAATTTCGTTTTTCCAGGGAAAAGGTGATTTTCTACTCCAGACTGTGCGATATCTTCTTCTTCTTTCTTACTATATAAAAGCGGTCGCGATTGTCCTTCAGTCTCGTGAGTGGAAAGCGTAGCGGTATTCCGCTTATCACAGACTTACTACTTGCAGCTTGCGGTACGAAGCGACATGATGTGAGCAGAGTTCTGGTGCTCCCATCGTTCCCTTGCTTTTGTGCGCAATGCGCTGGAAAAATAGACAAGATTATGTCTCTGGAAATAATGTTGATGGAGTATAAATGCCTCACCGCATAGTAAATATCAGGGGGGTTCAAAAGGGCGACCTCAATATAGAAAAAATGTTTAAATTTCATCACAAAAATAACAGAAACTACGAGTATTAAAGTAATACCGCTCAAATGCAATATAACCAAATGAATGAGTTTGTATAAAATATCAAATTGATCTACATATTGAATTGCCTTAAGAAGTGGTCAACTTAAAAGTCGGTCGCCTTAAAAGGCGGGTCAGCCTAGTATACTGTATATTCCTTGTGAATACCATAATGGAGGGACTGGCATCCCAATGGAGATAGGAAGTGGTTCCTTGCCTTGACAGGATTCCATAATGGAAAGAAAAGGTAACAACAACCAGTACCAGGAAAGGTGCCAGCAACCAACCCAGCTGGGAGGCCATAATGGGAGTAAAGAGGGAGTCTGCAAACCTCCTTTACACAGGATGGCATCTTCCCACTGATGAAACTCCCATCTGTAGACCTGCAGGGCAAATTGGGAGCTGTAGTCCTGATGGGCAACCTGTTGGAGGCTTGACTTGATGGCATTCAAGGGAAGCTGCAGGGAAATGCTACCCCTACCTTTGGGGGGGCTTCCACCTGGCCCAGAAGTGCTTCCAACATGCAATGCTAAAGCACTGGAAGTGGTCCTGCATCTGGAATAAAAGACGTCGCCTCCTCTGCATCAGGGAGTCAGAGAGATGTGAGAAAATATGAGCCATACAGGGGCTCCGCAGGGGACTGTACTTGCTCCGGTCCTGTTCAATCTATATACATCAGACTTCCAATATGACTCGGAGTCCTGCCACGTGCAAAAGTTCGCTGATGACACTGCTATTGTGGGCTGCATCAGGAGTGGGCAGGAGGAGGACTACAGAAAGTTAATCAAAGACTTTGTTAAATGGTGCAACTCAAACCACTTACACCTTAACACCAGCAAGTCCAAGGAGCTGGTGGTGGATTTTAGGAGGCCTAGGCCCCTCATGGACCCTGTGATCATCAGAGGTGACTGTGTGCAGAGGGTGCAGACCTTTAAATATCTGGGAGTGCAGCTGGATGACAAATTGGACTGGACTGCCAATACTGATGCTCTATGTAAGAAAGGTCAGAGAAGACTATACTTTCTGAGAAGGTTGGCATCCTTCAACATCTGCACACTACGCGGTGGTGTGCTGGGGAGGCAGCATAAAGATGAAAGACGCCTCACGCCTGGACAAACTTGTTAAGAAGGCAGGCTCTATTGTAGGATTAAAGTTGGACAGTTTAACATCTGTGGCAGAGCGACGGGCACTAAGCAAACTCCTGTCAATCATGAGGAATCAACTGCATCCACTGAACAGGATCATCTCCAGACAGAGGAGTAGCTTCAGTGACAGACTGCTGTTACCGTCCTGCTCCACTGACAGACTGAGGAGATCATTCCTCCACCACACTATGCGACACTTCAATTCCACCCGGGGGAATAAATGCTAACATTAATTTTATTTTAATTTTTTTTCATTTTTATTACTATTTAATTTAATATTGTTTCTTTGTATCAGTATACTGCTGCTGGATTATGTGAATTTCCCCTTGGGATTAATAAAGTATCTATCTATCTATCTATCTATCTATCTATCTATCTACAATGGACAACCTGTATAGAGAAGGAGTAAAATGAGACAAAGGGTCTGTTTTGAGCATTTTAAGGTGCTGTACTGATGTTAACCTTCCGAAGGTGATACTGTAAAATAAATAACCTTTTACATAACCGTGAATTTGTGTCCAGCTGAGCTGTGTCTGGAGTTTGGGGCTCGGGGTACCCCCTAGTGGCCACATACTGTATTATATCGTTTATGGAAAGCTGGGATTGGCTCCAGCAGACCCCCGTGATCCCTGTGTTAGGATATAGCGGGTTGGATAATGGATGGATGGATGGAAAGTGTTGCAATGAGATTTAAATTTCAAAGCATCAGACACCCCGAACACAATTTGACTCCTGTCTGCATATCAGGATGTGATTCCATTTGCACGATAACTCAAAACGAGTCACCCTGTGTCAGTGAAACTCAGCACAATTACTGGCACCAGAAAACCCTAAAAGCCTGTGAATTTTGTTCTGCTGAGAGGCCTACTTACAGGACAGGTAAAGTAGAGTAGCAGCACTACTTAAATAGCCTACAAATATCAGTAAACTCGGTAGAATTACACCACTGGGTAGCTTCAGATGTTGCATTCCTTTGGACGTGGGAAGAATTTCTCTCAGAATTTCAAGAGTTCCTAGTTGGCATTTGAAACTTAAGTTGGATCTCCAACTCAGAAATTCAGGGCTGCTTTGTCAAGCCCGAGTTTATCCTAATTCAGATAATGACATCAATCCATTATGGAGATTGTGAAAACTCCAGCTCAGGGGCCTCATGTATAAACGGTGCGTACGTACAAAAATGTTGCGTAAGAACGTTTCTACATTCAAATCGCGATGTATAAAACCTAAACTTGGCATAAAGCCACGCATATTTCTACGGTAGCTCATACCCTGGTGTACGCAAGTTCTCTGCTCGATTTTGCAGACTGGCGGCACCCAGCGTCAAAGCAGTGCTACTGTTGCTGTGTGGTTACCCTTTCTTTTTTAGATCCACATCCCTGGCGCGGTTTTATAAATACACTGAAATTAACCACATACTGTTTATTAGTTTAATGCATCTGATTGTAATTAACCAGTAACAATATAATGGTCCACAGAATGGTCAAACTATTCTAAATACCAGAGCTCAGCGGTTGTCAAACTGTGGGGTGCGCTGAAGCTGTACAAGGGGGGCGTTGAATAAATGAACAAGGCATGAAAATTTATTTTTTACATTTTTAATTCAAATTTAAATTTGCAAGCATATAATCACAACAAATGCATTATAATAAAAATTAAAATAAAACATTTCTAAGGCATAGATCTAATGACTAATATATGCTTTATTTAAAGTACACAGCCTGTCCAGGTTTGGTTTGATATTCGAGATATCGAGACACTCTGAGCTCCTTTTCTATTTGAAGTTTGTTTCTATGACAAGCGGCGCCGCTGCTGCTCCTTTTATAGTCGCGTATTTTCAATCCAGAAAGTTCTAGACGTATCGGTGTCTGTCGTGAACATTCGGGTAACAGCTGATCAGGTGATAATGCGGCGCGACTGCACCACATTGGCAGCGTAGCCAATATTGCCAAATTGAGTTCAATAATTTACTGCGTATTGAGTTATTTTCATGAAACAACTAACAGCGGTATAATATTTGTCGGACGAAAATACATTTGTCTCGTACAGATTGACTTTATCGGTGTCCTCGTTTACGAGATTTTTTAAAATTAAAACATATTTAATCGTTTCTTTACATAAAAAAAATAATTAAATAAGAATAAATAATTTATTCTTTGTTTTTGGCATTAGAATTACTACCAAAACCACACAAGGCATTTAAACAGTTATTAAAGCACTTTGACAAAAATAAATTGCAAATATTTCATCGAAGTTAGCCAAACACATGCAAATCTTATGGAAGTAAAAATGATAGGACAGCGCGACACCGCACGAGTATCATACCTTTGTTAGTTGTATCCCGGGTTATTCTCATCCATCTTATATTATGCAGGGGGCGCAGAATTATTCCAGGTAGAAAAGGGGCGTGAAATACAAAAGTTTGGGAACCGCTGCCATAGCTGCTTTAGCGTTGTTACTCTCACTGCACCTTCTTCTTCTTCTCCTTTCAGCTGCTCCCATTTTGGGTTTCCACATCAGATCATCGTTTTCCATATGACTCTCACTGCACCACTTGGAGTATTTATATCACTGTATCTGAGTGTGAATCACACCTGTACAGCAGCTGATCGGAAAAAGAATTCTCAGTATACACCATCAAGCACACGCTGCCTCAGCCATGCTGTCTATTTGAACTGCTCCCATACGGCAAATGCTTCAGAGCCTTTCCTGTTACTGACATTGTGGATCAAAACCAGTTTCATCCCAAGAACTCTAAATGCACTCAATCAGTCCATCAAGTGCTCCTTGTAGAACTGTTTGTACTTATAAGTACAATTACCTCACTGTAAACGTGCACTACAGTTATTATATTGCACAACCTGAGCCACTTTATAAAGCGCGTATTTACATATGATGACAATATCATTTTTAAGATGAAATGCAGCAAAATATGTTTATTATATTATACAGATACAACTTTATTTAAATAATCTATATTGTTAATAATTAAACATGTGAGGACACGATGTCACAGCGCTAGGGACGATCTGCTGCTCCGTTCATGGATTATTCCTGCCTCACGCTGTATTCTTGCTGGTGCTGGCGTGACGCTAGAAGGATAGATGGACAGAATAATTAAACATGTACTACAAACTTATTTCAATGTTCCTTTAAAGTTTTGAAGAACCCATGTTCTAAGCTTACAGATGGCTTAACGTCTATTACAGAGCTGATTGTGTGGCGATTAGGTATTTGGAGGAAGAAAAGTAAGGACAGGAATTGGAGGTTAGTACGTTTGAAAGAGACAGCACTGCTGCAACAAATTATTTCATCAAAGGTTGCGGATAATCACTGCACCACCATGTTCCCATGTTTAGTAACATGCTTTAACTCCTAACATCATGAAAATGATATCAAGTATACATCTCAGTATTTTAATTATTCAGAGAGCTGTAATATTACGAAAGTAATGGATTCTGTGTCCTGCCGGAGGAGGAGAAAGCCCGGAAACATGTAGTGATTCACACACATAGAGAACATAGAAGATCAAACACAAAACAAAGCATTTAACGTGCTACTTTAGTTACGATGTGATTTGAGAAACTAGTAAATTAAACGATTTTTAGATGAAGTTTATGATGTTCTACTTTAATGACAAAATAAACTAAGTGATTAAAGTGGAAATTTCGAGATTAAAGTTGACATTTCGTGCTTTTTTCCCACCGTGTGCCTTTTTTTCTTTACTCTGTACCCTAATAATCTTTCATATGACACTCATGGCTACGATTCGCCTTTTCACGGTGACTTTGATATCTGACAACTTCTTTTTTATTTCGGGCACTGTGCGACTTTGTGAACTTGCGCTTTCGAGATTCTCTGACACGTTATGTCTCTCGATCAACTTCCTTTTGTTATTTATACCACTGTTTAAACCAACAAATAGTACGTTTTTCCTCACCTCCACTTGGTATTTGCTGAAATTCTTCTATTTTCCCTCATGCTTTTGCCATTGTCTTTTCACAGAAGGCTGAGCTTAAGAGCTATTTATATTGATTTGCATATTCAAAGAGGCGTAATTCTGGGAGGAGACGGGGCAGGACAGCAGGTACGTGTACGTGTGTTACTTTTCACACTGACCGGGATTTATGTAGCGGAAGAACGTGGAAGTTAGCGAACGCACAGATTTAGGCATCTGGATTTTTTTTGTGCATACGCACATTTCCACTTTTGTCCGTACGCCATGTTTTAGTATGAATTCTACGCACGCTGTTATGCATGAGGCCCCAAATCACAGACAGATGCTAAGAACACAAGTACCAAAGCACACGTGATTTTATTTATACAGTTCCAACATGCATGTTTTACTTTCCTTTCCTTTCATTTCTTCTTCGTTACCTCTCACTTTCTTTCTATCTGTCTTTCTTTTTCCTCCACTCTCCCTCCAGCAGTCTTCATCCTCCTCCTCCTGACTCTGGCTCTCGGAGTAGTGTCTACTGGCCCCTTATAAAGGGCACCCTGAAGTGCTCCTGGTGTCTGATGATGTGTTTCTGGCAGCACTTCTGGGTGTGGCACAAGAGCTGCTCTCCAGGGCTCAGCAGTAATTGTAGCACCCCCTGGCGGAGCCCGTGGATCTCAACAGGGCTGTACCAAACTCCAACTCCCATAGAGCTCTGCAAGAGTCTGAAGCACTGCTGCAACCCAGGGGGGCTGCCATCTAATGTTCCTCTGGCCACACTTGCTCCTGTGGTGCTCCCAGCATGGAGGTGTCCCGGACGGGTAAGGGTCTCAGCCATCCACCACAAGATGTACACTGCAAACTTTAGTGAAAGCTGTACAGTCATGGCCAAAAGTGTTGGTTTTCACATAGTGTACTGCTTCAGTGTTTTGAGATCTTTTTGTCAGATGTTTCTCTGGTATACTGAAGTAGAATTACAAGTGTAACCCCTTTGCACCACCAATCCTTTATCGGTAGGCAAAGGCCTGAGCTCTTTATAACGGTGTCTGCACCTCTATTGTTGGCAGGTTCACTATAGCCCACTTTAAGCCCAGTAATACCCAATCCAAGCACTGCTACTCAGATATTAATAAAACAAAACTCTTTACTTAATTGGAACATGAACAGTTTTCCAAAAATTAAGGTATTTACAAATATATATATACACAATACATAAAACATCCATCCATCCATTTTCTAACCCGCTGAATCCGAATAGGGTCACGGGGGTCTGCTGGAGCCAATCTCAGCCAACACAGGGCACAAGGCAGGAACCAATCCTGGGCAGGGTGCCAACCCACCGCAGGACACACACAAACACACCCACACACCAAGCACACACTAGGGCCAATTTAGAATCGCCAATCGACCTAACCTGCATGTCTTTGGATTGTGGGAGGAAACCGGAGCGCCCGGAGGAAACCCACGCAGACACGGGGAGAACATGCAAACTCCACGCAGGGAGGACCCGGGAAGTGAACCCGGGTCTCCTAACTGCGAGGCAGCAGCGCTACCACTGCGCCACCTTGCCGCCCCATACATAAAACACAAACACTAAATTATTTACAACTATACAGTACAAATATTATGTGTCCAAAACTACTGGTGAGCTCACCCAGGACTTATTTACCCAGTCAGTAAATGTTACTCACTCCGTTGGGGCCCCCAAATGTAGCTCGGGTGCATAGTGGCCACACAAACAAAAAACAAAAACTGGCCCCTTCACTTGAAAGTTTATTCAAGCCGCTTTAAAAGAAACAAACAAAATAAAAACCAACCTTGTTTTATATCTTCCTCCTTATACTCGGGTACCTCCTTTATGCCTTCGTCTCCCTCTTTCTCAAACACCCACTTTACTCGCTGATTGCCATTTCTGCACTTGTGTCCTGCCTGCCGTCTTTTCCCTTTATCACCCAACTCCTTTTATGTTTTAGCCGTGTGCTAAAGTTAGTTCGTCTTTCTGTCTTTCCGTCTTGCTTCGGCGTTTTGCCTCAACTACGACTCTCTTTCTCGTTCGGTCCGTCTTGTTTTGGCGTGCTGCCTGAAACTCTCTCTCTCGTTCTTTCTTCCCGTCTTGTTTTGGCGTGCTGCCTCAACAGTCTCTTCTTACAACGAACTCCTCCCTTCGCCAATCAGGCGACCCATATACACTCACCTAAAGGATTATTAGGAACACCTGTTCAATTTCTCATTAATGCAATTATCTAATCAACCAATCACATGGCAGTTGCTTCAATGCATTTAGGGGTGTGTTCCTGGTCAAGACAATCTCCTGAACTCCAAACTGAATGTCAGAATGGGAAAGAAAGGTGATTTAAGCAATTCTGAGCGTGGCATGGTTGTTGGTGCCAGACGGGCCGGTCTGAGTATTTCACAATCTGCTCAGTTACTGGGATTTTCATGCACAACCATTTCTAGGGTTTGCAAAGAATGGTGTGAAAAGGGAAAAACATCCAGTATGCGGCAGTCCTGTGGGTGAAAATGCCTTGTTGATGCTAGAGGTCAGAGGAGAATGGGCCGACTGATTCAAGCTGATAGAAGAGCAACTTTGACTGAAATAACCACTCGTTACAACCGAGGTATGCAGCAAAGCATTTGTGAAGCCACAACACGCACAACCTTGAGGCGGATGGGCTACAACAGCAGAAGACCCCACCGGGTACCACTCATCTCCACTACAAATAGGAAAAAGAGGCTACAATTTGCACGAGCTCACCAAAATTGGACAGTTGAAGACTGGAAAAATGTTGCCTGGTCTGATGAGTCTCGATTTTACATTTTCGACATTCAAATGGTAGAGTCAGAATTTGGCGTAAACAGAATGAGAACATGGATCCATCATGCCTTGTTACCACTGTGCAGGCTGGTGGTGGTGGTGGTGTAATGGTGTGGGGGATGTTTTCTTGGCACACTTTAGGCCCCTTAGTGCCAATTGGGCATCGTTTAAATGCCACAACCTACCTGAGCATTGTTTCTGACCATGTCCATCCCTTCATGACCACCATGTACCCATCCTCTGATGGCTACTTCCAGCAGGATAATGCACCATATCACACAGCTCGAATCATTTCAAATTGGTTTCTTGAACACGACAATGAGTTCACTGTACTAAAATGGCCCCCACAGTCACCAGATCTCAACCCAATAGAGCATCTTTGGGATGTGGTGGAACGGAGCCGTGCCCTGAATGTGCATCCCACAAATCTCCATCAACTGCAAGATGCTATCCTATCAATATGGGCCAACATTTCTAAAGAATGCTTTCAGCACCTTGTTGAATCAATGCCACGTAGAATTAAGGCAGTTCTGAAGGCCAAAGGGGGTCAAACACCGTATTAGTATGGTGGTCCTAATAATCCTTTAGGTGAGTGTATATAATCCACTTTACTCAACCCCCACAACTTGTATCCCAATTCCTTCAATAAACTTTATTTACACAAACAAGGTTATATTTTCCTTTTGAAACCTGACCAGGTTACACAAGCTTTTCCTAAGTTTCACAGGCTTTTATTGACAATGACATGACGTTTATGCAAAGAGTCAATATTTGCAGTGCTGGCCCATCTTTCTTTTTCAAGACCTCTGCAATTCACCCTGGCAGGCTGGAAATAAACTTCTGTACCAAATCCTGACTGATGGCAGCCCATTCTTGCAGAATCAATGCTTGGAGTTTGTCAGAATTGGTGGGTTTTTGTTTGTCCACCCGCCCCTTGATGATTGACCACAAGTTCCTGGCCATATACCCAAGCTCTACACTGGTGGTGCCCTGATCCTGAGCAACTTCTCCTAACCATCCAAGAACAGTTTGGTGACCAACAATGAACAATCCAGCATGATGGAGCACCGGGCCATAAGGCAAAAGTGACAACTAAGTGGATTGGAGAACAAAACATCGAAATGTGAGGTTCATGGCCAGGAAACTCCACATCGACAACTTGTGGTCAATCCTCAAAAGGCGGGAGGGCAAACAAAACCCCACCAGTTCTGACAAACTCCAAGGATTGATTCTGCAAGAATGGGCTGTTGTCAGTCAGGATTTGGCCCAGAAGTTGATGGACAGCCTGCCAGGGTGAATTGCAGAGGTCTTGAAAACAAAAGAAGGTCCAACACTGTGAATATTGACTCTGCACATAAACTTCATGGAAGTGTCAATAAAAGCCTTTGAAACTCATGAAATTCTTGCACTTCTACTTCAGTACACCATAGAAACATCTGACAGAAAGATCTAAATACGCTGAAGCAGCAAACTTTGTGAAAACCAACACTTGTGTCGTTCTCACCTTTTGGCCTCAACTGTAGTCTTACACTATCTATTAGCAGTTCTGTTTATGTGTGTCTCATTAAATGAGCTGTACTCACACTATTGTTCAACTTCTATTTGCGGACATGTTGCCGTTGTGTTAGGATACCAAAAATACCGCGCACTGCATTGTTATCCACTGCCATTCATTCCGATGGAGCAAACACAACAAAGGTTTTCCTTGATGCGTCCATATTGATTTTCTCGGTCAGCTCAGGTGTGATGTCATTTCCAGCCCCGGCATCTGACTTCCTTGGTATGTGGAACGCGGCAAGAATATTGCGAGGGCTGCTGGGAAGGAGACTGATTATGCGCCGAATGGGATGGCGATCATCTGGGTTTATTCATTTCTGTTCTTCTCACCCACCACCGTTGGATTACAGTTTCATCCTGGCAGCTCACCTTCACCTTCAGTGCTGCACACAGAAAAGCACTTTTCCCAGCATCCTCAGAGTACCTCACCGGTACATCACAATACTTTATGCCTTAATTTTTTGTTTTCATGTCTGTATTAAACTTATTGTTTAACATTTTCGCTTTCGTAATGTATACAGCATCCCTCCATTGGATGGGGGGGGCCTCCTCTGTGGCTTTTTCCTGCCTTGTTTACTTTGCTGCCGCACTAGGCTCCGGCTCGACCGTGACCGACAGCGGTTCAAGAAGATGAACGCGTCCAGCCTCCTCATTTTATGTGTGGATCTTTCCTGAAAGATCAGAAAGCAACAAACATAAGATATGCAAATTTAACCCAAAAAAAATAATGATGGGGAGGATGAATGAGGCGCGCGGTAAGTGAGCATGCTGTTCAAAATGCATTTTTAATTTCTAAAGACATTATCCGCACACTGCCTTCACTTTGTCACTCGCTACAATGATAAAAGGATCACTGAAATCAATCCAGCTTTGAAAAGCTTCAGCTTTTGATTAATTACGAAATTAAATCTGTGCAGAAGACGTTGAAAGGCAGGTACGCATGAATGTGAAGCTCATTGATTCTCAGGCGGGCTCTTTCTTTCAAAGCCACATTTCTGAATAAAGAGGATGCTTGGGGAAGACTTGGAGATGAGGGGTGGCTCAGAGGTTAGCGCTACTGCCATAAAGCTCCAGAGTGCTGGGTTTCAATTCTGGTCTGGTCACTATCTGTGCAGAGATCACATGTTCTCCTGGTGGGGTCTCCCATACACGAAATATGAAAAGGTTAGATTTAATAGAGAGTGTAAACTGGGCCCATTGGAGTGGAAAGGGGAGTTTTACATAATGTGAGCTACCACAGATATGCTGATGACACACAACTGTATTTATCGATAGCGCCTGATGACCCCGACTCTCTTGATTCACTGACCCCCAATTTGTTACTTGTGTTTCTGAATGGATGAGTAACTTTCTCAAACTAAATAAGGGGAAAAACAGAAATTTTAGTGATTGGCAAAAATGGATATAAAGAGGGTATTAGAAATAAACTTGATGCATTCGGATTAAAAATCAAGACAGAGGTAAAGAATTTAGGGGTAACTATTGACTCTGACCTAAATTTTAAATCACATATTAATCAGATTACCAGGACAGCATTTTTTCACTTAAGAAATATATCTAAAGTTAGATCTCTTATAACTTTGCAAGATGCGGAGAAATGAGTTCACGCTTTTGTTTTTAGTCGACTAGATTACTGTAACACACTCCTCTCAGGACCAACCAAGAAAGACATCAATCGATTGCAACGAGTGCACAATGCAGAGGCCAGAATCTTAACTAGGAAAAGAAAATCCAAGCACATCACCCCAGTTTTGATGTCACTTCACTGGTTACCTGTGTCATTCAGAATTGACTTTAAAATACTGCTAATGGTGTACAAAGCCTTAAATAATCTCACTCCGTCTTCATCCATCCATCCTCTTCTGCTTATCCGAGGTCGAGTCGCGGGGGTAGCAGCTTAAGCAGAGAAGCCCAGACTTCCCTCTCTTCCGGGAGAATCCCAAGGCGTTCCCAGGCCAGCCAGGAGACATAGTCCCTCCAGCGTATCCTGGGTCTGCCCCATGGCCTTCTCCCAGTGGAGCATGCCTGGAACACCCCCCCAGGGAGGCGTCCAGGGGGCATCCTAACCAGATGCCTGAACCACCTCAACTGACTCTTCTCAATGTGGAGGAGCAGTGACTCTACTCCGAGTCTCTCCTGGATAACTTAACTCCTCACCCTGTCTCTAAGGGAAAGTCCAGCCACCCTGCGAAGAAAACTCATTTTGGCGGCTTGTATCCGCAATCTCGTTCTTTCGGTCACTACCCAAAGCTCATGGCCATAGGTGAGGGTAGGAACGTAGATCGACTGGTAAATCGACAGCCTCGCCTTTTGGCTCAGCTCTTTCTTTACCACGACGGACCGTTGTAGAGCCCACATTACTGCGGATGCCGCTCTGATCCATCTGTCAGCCTCCCGCTCCATTCTTCCCTCACTCATGACCCTAAATACTTGAATTCCTCCACTTGAGGCAGTAATGTGTTCCCAACCCGGAGAGAGCATTCCACCCTTTTCCGGCGGAGAACCATGTCCTCGGATTTAGAGGTGCTGACTCTCATCCCCGCCGCTTCACACACGGCTGCGAACCGCTCCAGTGAGAGCTGGAGGTCACTGTCCGATGAAGCCAACAGAACCACGTCCTCCGCAAATAGCAGAGACGAGATTCTGAGGTCACCAAACAAGACCCCATCCGTTCCTTGGCATGCGCTTACAAATTCTGTCCATATAACTTATATATATATATATATATATATATATATATTTATATATAGTGAACTTTGACCCGGACACACACAGACGGACAACATAGTTCCACCACACACTATTTATTTACACTATTTACAAATTACGTGCAACCCAAAACCCCAGTGCCTCTTGCTTCGATTCCCCAAAGTCCAGGGCTCACAGTCTCTGTGCCTTTCTTTCCTGGCCGCCTCCAGTCCTCTCTCCAGCTCTGTCCACTTCCACCCGACATCCACTGCTCACTGAAGGGAGGTGGCCCCTTATATATGATTCCCGGACGAGCACCAGGTGTTCCCGGCATTCTTCCCTTGGCCACGCCCCAGCGTGGCGGAAGTGCCGGCTGTCCTCCCTGGCAGCTCTCCGGGTGTCAACACAACAACAACATTTATTTCTATAGCACATTTTCATACAAACAGTAGCTCAAAGTGCTTTACATATTAAAGAATAGAAAAATAAAAGACACAATTATAAAACAAAATAAATCAACATTAATTAACATCGAATAGGAGTAAGGTTCCATGGCCAGGGGGGACAGAAAAAACAAAAAAACTCCAGACGGCTGGAGAAAAAATAAAGTCTGTAGGGATCCCGGGATAATCAGGCACTGGGGCACCGCCTGGCGGTGGCCACGGGTCCCTACAGGGCTGGGCTTCCAAGCCCTTTACCCGAGGCCCCCAACATAACCAGGACGGACACCCCCAAGGCGGTCTGGAGGATGCACAAGCCCTCCTCTCGTCCTCCTGGGTTTCCCGGCCGGGGGGACCACAATATATATATATATATTGTATACATACATCCATCATCCAACCCGCTATATCCTAACTGGGGTCTGCTGGAGCCAATCTCATCCAACACAGGGCGCAAGGCAGGAAACAAACCCCAGGCAGGGCGCCAGCCCACCGCAGGAAACACACACACACCCACCCACAAACCAAACACACACTAGGGACAATTTAGGACCGCCAAATCACCTAACCTGCATGTCTTTGGACTGTGGGAGGAAACCGGAGCACCTGGAGGAAACCCACGCAGACACGGGAAGAACATGCAAACTTCACCTAGGGGGCACCCGGGAAGCGAACCCAGCACTCCTAACTGGCTCTGCTGAGGTAAGCGATGACACTCTGCGACGAGAGGGGGCGCTGTCGCTGACTGTACAGTATCTTCAATTTCCTCCGCAGTTCTGAGAAGGTGTCCAAAGGAAGGAGAAGGTGTCTGGTTAGACAGAAAATTTAGGACCATTCCACATGTTTGTCACTTTGAGCCAGGTAATCTTCCCTCAACCCTAACCTTAGCAACAGTTTAAAAAGGTGCCTAGGGGAACACCACACTTTTGAGTGTGGACCTCCAGACCTTCCAGTGGTGAATGGAGCTCATGTGTTTCCTGTCTAGCATGAAGCTTCACACCTTCTAGTAGCTGCAACCAGATACTCTTACAAAGAAGATACATAGCCCCACCCACAGCTCCCAGACCAAGCTCCGCACCCCGACGTTCCTGTCACCATAAAAATGGCCGTTCCCAGGAAGATGACAGCTCACCGGGCTGATTAAAGCTGACTTTGCTTTGATAGATAGATAGATAGATAGATAGATAGATAGATAGATAGATACTTTATTAATCTCAAGGGGAAATTTACATAATCCAGCAACAGTATACTGATACAAAGAAACAATATTAAATTAAATAGTAATAAAAATGAAAAAAATGAAAAAAATGAAAATAAAATTAATGTTAGCATTTACTCCCCCGGGTGGAATTGAAGAGTCGCATAGTGTGGGGGAGGAACGATCTCCTCAGTCTGTCAGTGGAGCAGGATGGTGACAGCAGTCTGTCACTGAAGCTGCTCCTCTGTCTGGAGATGACACTGTTCAGTGGATTCTGCATGATTGACAGGAGTTTGCTTAATGCCCGTCGCTCTGCCACAGATGTTAAACTGTCCAACTTTACTCCTACAATAGAGCCTGCCTTCTTAACAAGTTTGTCCAGGCGTGAGGCGTCTTTCATCTTTATGCTGCCACCCCAGCACACCACTGTGTAGAAGAGGGCACTCGCCACAACCGTCTGGTAGAACATCTGCAGCATCTTACTGCAGATGTTGAAGGATGCCAACCTTCTCAGAAAGTATAGTCTGCTCTGACCTTTTTTACATAGAGCATCAGTATTGGCAGTCCAGTCCAATTTGTCATCCAGCTGCACTCCCAGATATTTAAAGGTCTGCACCCTCTGCACAGTCACCTCTGATGATCACAGGGTCCATGAGGGGCCTGGGCCTCCTAAAATCCACCACCAGCTCCTTGGTCTTGCTGTGCCCTTTGTGTTACTTTGCTGTGCCATTTACACAGGGTAGCCTGGCTGGTGCCCCAACATTCATTCTGGCTTCCCTTGGTCTGTTCACCCGTTCACTCTGTATATGTACAGATGTACAAATTCTATGTATAATTTATTAAAGCACACTCTCCTGTCCTTTAACATTCAGTGATTTTACAAAATAATGTATTCACTTCTGATTGTTTCACGTATTGATCAATCTTTTTTTATAGTGCTTGTTTATCAATCAGTCACTTTTTTATTTATATAATGTAATTTGATATAACGTAGTATTTGAACTAAAGAGCAATATACAAAAATAAACTGAACTGAATTAAATTAAGCATGTATTGCTTTCCTTAATCAGTCGGTCCTTCCTATTTTACATCATAATCAACCTTTTGGTTATATTGTGCCTTTATTAATCAATCAATGTTATGCATTACCTGGCTTCTCCAAAAACTTTATTTTACAAGTCAGACATAATCTTATCTTATATAGCTCCTTTAACAGTAGTCACTGCGACACACAGCGTTCACAAGGTGGCACATTAATTGCTAAATTTGCGCCACCGGCTTTGAGCTAAACGCGTTTGGTTTCAGTGGCTGATTTGAATCCTGCCATGCTTACAGATTTCATTTTTTTTTTTTTCTTCAAAATTGAGCTCACTCGTTTTGGGCGAAGAACGCTAACTGCTTTCGTCACGACTGGTAAATAAGCGGCATTGTGCTGCAGGGGCTCTTGCTTGTGGTGAGATAAGCAGATGCTTACAGGGATGTCTCTTCATTTGAGCCTCATAAATACAATTATGTCCACACGCCCACAACATGGGAGTCGCAGCGCCGAATTTAGAAAGAAGAACAGCAGACGCGTCTCTGCCTGACATGACTCAGATCTGCGGTGCCTCGGAGTTCCTCGCTGAGCGCCGTCCACTCATCTGCACGTTTTATACATTCGGCCATCCACGCGTCATAAAAACGCGGCGCGACTCCCGACTGGACCCCTTTGGCGCTCGGAGATAAATGGGTGTGGTCTGCGTTAATTAGCGGAGGGGGCGTGACTTCAGCAATATCTACCTGCTCTCTTTAGACGTTGCGGTCTTGTAACGCGTTTAACGATGACTCAAGGATTATGGAGGAATATTTCGGACAAAATTAAATAAATAAATAAATAAATAAATGCGTAAATAAATAAAAGTACTGTGAAATGTGAGCATAAATAAATAATTTGCGCATTTATTTATTTTATTTTGTCCGAAATAGTCCTCCATACAGATAAACCCTCCAGATTAACCACCTGTAACTCTGAGCGAGTCTAAGCTACAGATGTTAAAGAATCTTGGGCTGGTATTTGCTGTTGAAGGGTGTTTTACAAACAAAACAAAACTATTACTGACCCACTTCTTAAAAGTATTAGTACAGGCCCGCCGCCAGAAATATTTGGGCCCCAGACAACTGGGTACGTGTGGGTCCCTCTGCCTTCCCCCGGGTCCCCACATGCCAAAACCTTCAAATACGTATGCAAAATGATCAAAATGTAATTTATCCGACATCGACAATGCTGCATTTATGAATACCATACTTGATGAGTTAAGCCTTCTCGCACATCAAAGTTTGACTGCGAGAAGGAAAGCCAGTGCTAATGGAAGCTCGTAGCGGAATTGAAACAATACATTAATGAGATAGGCCTATGTATTATCTAACGTGTAACGGTACAATTATACCAATGCAACGAATAGGAGTAACATCTGAACATTTTAATATACACTAACGGTTAGGGTTATCTACATGGTGTACAATCAGTATGGTAACTTGCTGTATCAAACTTCCGGGTGATCCAGAATCTTTAGTGATACACACAAAACCAACGCACACTCGTCACTGTTTTAAAAGCATCAATAAACACCCACGCGAATGAATTATCAAACTACGGAGACGGACTTCTGCTACACAATACACGTCAACATCCACGATAGTGCACCACAATATCGCTGTTGTCTGAGACAGAACAGCGCCTGTGTGTGTGAAACGGAAGTATTCAATTACAGCGGCGAAGTCAATCCATTATCCACGTACCCTGTACAACAAACATACTACTCAACGTCAAGCTCAAGGACGTCAGCGTCGGCTCTCCTTTGTCTTTGACAAGCGCGCTTCACAAGACACCAGCACGATATCTACTTGCGTGGAGCGTGCGGCTATTAAAACACTCACTTGTATTGTTGTAAGCTAAATGATTTAACTTTTCTATTACATGTAACTTCAATAATTGTCCGAACATAAACTGCTCAAAAAAATTAAAGGAACACTTTGAAAACACATCAGATCTCAATGGGAAAAAAGAAATCCTCCTGGATATCTATACTGATATAGACTGGGTAATGTGTTAGGAACGAAAGGATGCCACATCGTTTGATGGAAATGAAAATGATCAACCTACAGAGCCCTGAATTCAAAGACGCCCCAAAAATCAGAGTGAAAAAATTATGTGGCAGGCTAGTCCATTTTGCCAAAATTTAATTGCAGCAACTCAAAATTGTACGCAGCACTTTGTATGGCCCCTGTGTTCTTGTATACATGCCTGACAACATCGGTGCATGCTTCTAATGAGATGACAGATGGTGTTGTGGGGGATCTCCTCCCAGATCTGGACCAGGGCATCACTGAGCTCCTGGACAGTCTGAGGTGCAACCTGGTGGCATTGGATGGACCAAAACATAATGTCCCAGAGGTGTTCTATTGGATTTAGGTCAGGAAAGTGTGGTGGCCAGTCAATGGTATCAATTCCTTCATCCTCCAGGAACTGCCTGCATACTCTCACCACATGAGGCCAGGAATTGTCGTGCACCAGGAGCCACTGTACCAGCATAGGGTCTGACAATGGGTCCAAGGATTTCATCCTGATACCTAATGGCAGCCAAGGTGCCTTTGTCAAGCCTGTAGCGGTCTGTGTGACCCTCCATGGATATGCCTCCCCAGACAATCATTGACCCACCACCAAACTGCTCATGCTGAATGCTGTTACAGGCAGCATAATGTTCTCCATGGCTTCTCCAGACCCTTTCACTTCTGTCACGTGCTCAGGGTTAACCTGCTCTCATCTGTAAAAAGCACAGGGCACCAGTGGTGCATCTGCCAATTCTGGTATTCTATGGCAAATGCCAATCGAGCTGCATGCTGCTGGGCAGTGAGCTCAGGGCCCATTAGAGGACATGGGGCCCTTGGGTCACCCTCATGAAGTCTTTCTGGTTGTTTGGTCAGAGACATTCACACCAGTGGCCTGCTGGAGGTCATTTTGTAGGGCTCTGGCAGTGCTCATCCTGTTCCTCCTTGCCCAAAGGAGCAGATACTGGTCCTGCTGATGGGTTATGGACCTTCTATGGCCCTCTCCAGCTCTCCTAGAGTAACTGCTTGTCTCCTAGAATCTCCTCCATGCCCTTGAGACTGTGCAGGGAGACACAGCAAACCTTCTGGCAATGACACGTATTTATGTGCCATCCTGGAGAAGTTGGACTACCTGTGCAACCTCTGTAGGGTCCAGGTATCGCCTCATGCTACCAGTAGTGACACTGACTGTAGCCAAATGCAAAACTAGTGAAGAAACAGTCAGAAAAGATGAGGAGGGAAAAATGTCAGTGGCCTCCACCTGTTAAACCATTCCTGTTTTGGGGGTCATCTCATTGTTGCCCCTCTAGTGCACCTGTTGTTAATTTCATTAACACCACAGCAGCTGAAACTGATTAACAACCCCCTCTGCTACTTAACTGACCAGATTAATATCCCATAAGTTTCATTGACTTTATGCTATACTCTGATTAAAAAGTGTTCCTTTAATTCTTTTGAGCAGTATGTATCTACGCGCACAACATCAGCATAAAAAAATCAAGCGTGAAGGGACCCCCTCCCGTTAGGGCCCCAGACCAGAGTCCCGTTTGTCCCCCTGCAGGAACGGAACGAAGGGGCATCTACTAAAGTAATGTGAAACAAATTCAGTCCCGCACTACGATTTGCGATCCAAAAGTTCCCGAAATGCATTTATTTAAAAGCATACACACCAGATAACAAATAATGGTGGACAGTTCAGTCACCCGCTGAGTTGATACACCAATCCCATCGAGATTTCCACCTTTCGAAGCACCTCTGAAAGTCGTTTTTTGTCAGTGTGTTCAAGACATCGGTTGTTACCGCTTGGATCTTCCACCGTCTCACATCTTCGTCCATTGAGCCTCATCTTCATCTTAGGGAATACAAAAAATCAGACGGCGCTAAATCAGGGGAGTACGGAGGGTGGGGAATGGCAGTAACCTTTGTAGAAGCCAAAAATTCACGCACAATCAGAGATGTGTGAGCTGGTGCATTGTCGTGATGCAAAATAAATGACTTGTCAGCCCACATCTGAGGACGTGTTCGGCGAATTCAATTTCGCAAACGTCTTAGAACATCCCTGCAGAATGCTCCATTCACCATCTGTCCTTGTGGCACAAATTCCTTGTGGATGACACCCTTCACATCAAAGAAGCAAAATGAACATTGACTTGGTGTTGCTGTGAACTTGTCGAGCTTTTTTGGGTCTTTCAAATCACTCATCTCCACGAACACAACCGAAGTTTAAACGAGAACTGCGCCTTGAAAAACAACAGCGCTGACGTTATAACGCGTGATGACAGCTCGCAAGGACAACTTGAACTGCAATCTAGCGGCGATTGTTATAACCAAACCCTTCTGGCTGCAGAATAAATGCATTCCGGGAACTTTTGGATCGCACCTCGTATAATGGGAACCCCAGCAGGTGAAATGAATAACTAAGAATAATACGGTGGAAGTAGAATCTGTACTATTGTTATAGGCGGTTTTAGACGGGGGCCAATAGGGGCCAGTGCCCCAGTAGAACTGGCCCTGACCCCTGTGCTGAAGAGATAAAATTTTAATTAATTACTTACGGTGATATGCGCTGGCACGGAGTTTCTCCACATTAAAATTAGTAAAAACCTACCTCCGGTCCACCATTACTGATGAGCGTCTTAGCAATCTAGGGGTGCTAAGCATTGAATCCAGAAGAGCCAAGGCGTTGAACCTTGATGCATTTGTGGACCGTTTTGCAAGAAATCACAAACGCAGAATACTGTTATTATCATGTTACAGGCTACTGTGTTGCTAGTGCTAGAGAATGAGAGATTACTGAACAGACAATGTGAGTGTACATTTAAGTTTCATGCTATAAAAAAGTCACATTATAACAAAATAAATACATACCTAGATAGATAGATAGATAGATAGATAGATAGATAGATAGACAGATAGATAGATAGATAGATAGATAGATAGATAGATACTTTATTAATCCCAAGGGGAAATTCACATAATCCAGCAGCAGTATACTGATACAAAGAAACAATATTAAATTAAATAGTAATAAAAATGAAAAAATTAAAATAAAATTAATGTTAGCATTTACTCCCCCGGGTGGAATTGAAGAGTCGCATAGTGTGGTGGAGGAACGATCTCCTCAGTCTGTCAGTGGAGCAGGATGGTGACCACAGTCTGTCACTGAAGCTACTCCTCTGTCTGGAGATGATCCTGTTAAGTGGATGCAGTGGATTCTTCATGATTGACAGGAGTTTGCTTAATGCCCGTCGCTCTGCCACAGATGTTAAACTGTCCAACTTTAATCCTACAATAGAGCCTGCCTTCTTAACAAGTTTCTCCAGGCGTGAGGCGTCCTTCATCTTTATGCTGCCACCCCAGCACACCACCGCGTAGAAGAGGGCACTTGCCACAACCGTCTGGTAGAACATCTGCAGCATCTTACTGCAGATGTTGAAGGATGCCAACCTTCTCAGAAAGTATAGTCGGCTCTGACCTTTCTTACATAGAGCATCAGTATTGGCAGTCCAGTCAAATTTGTCATCCAGCTGCACTCCCAGATATTTAAAGGTCTGCACCCTCTGCACAGTCACCTCTGATGATCACAGGGTCCATGAGGGGCCTAGGCCTCCTAAAATCCACCACCAGCTCCTTGGTCTTGCTGGTGTTAAGGTGTAAGTGGTTTGAGTCGCACCATTTAACAAAGTCTTTGATTAACTTTCTGTACTCCTCCTCCTGCCCACTCCTGATGCAGCCCACAATAGCAGTGTCATTAACGAACTTTTGCACGTGACAGGACTCCGAGTCATATTGGAAGTCTGATGTGTATAGATTGAACAGGACCGGAGAAAGTCCAGTCCCTGCGGCGCCCTGTATTGCTGCACACAATGTCAGACCTGCAGTTTCCAAGACGCACATATTGAGGTCTGTCTGTAAGATAGTCCACAATCCATGCCACCAGGTGTGAGTCTACTCCCATCTCAGTCAGCTTGTCTCTAAGGAGCAGAGGTTGGATGGTGTTGAAGGCGCTAGAGAAGTCCAAAAACAATTCTTACAGCACCACTGCCTCTGTCCAGGTGGGAGAGGGATCGGTGAAGCATATAGATGATGGCATCCTCCGCTCCCACCTTCTCCTGGTATGTGAACTGCAGAGGGTCGAGGGTGTGGTGGACCTGTGGCCTCAGGTGGTGAAGCAGCAGCCGCTCCATGGTCTTCATCAGATGTGACGTCAGAGCAACAGGCCGGAAGTCATTCAGCTCACTAGGACGTGATACCTTTGGGACAGAAGTGATACAAGATGTTTTCCAAAGCCTTGGGACTCTCCCCTGTTCCAGGCTCAGGTTGAAGATGTGCTGTAGAGGACTCCCCAGTTCCAACGCACAGGCCTTCAGCAATCATGGCGATACACCATCTGGACCCGCTGCTTTGCTGGCACAAAGTCTTTTCAGCTCTCTGCTCACCTGGGCTGCTGTAATCGTGGATGGGGATGTCTCACCTATGCTGGTATCAGCAGAAGGATGGTTGGAGGATGCATTACTCTGAGGTGAGAGTGGGTTACTGTGATCAAACCTATTAAAGAAGTTGTTCATTTGGTTTGCTCTCTCCACGTCTGTCTCGATGGCGGCACCCGCTTTGAGCTGCAGCCAGTGATAATCTTCATCCCATCCCACACTTCCTTCATGCTGTTGTTCTGCAACTTCTGCTCCAGTTTTCTCCTGTACTGCTCTTTCGCCGCCCTGAGCTGGACTCGGAGTTCCTTCTGCACGCACTTGAGCTCATGCTGATCACCACCTTTATACCTACATAAAAAGAAAAATATCTTGCATACAAAAAAGGGAAATGTTACTGTACAAAAAGTAAAATTTGTTTAAAGGTTTATTGTGCATATGTACAGTATGTGAAATCTTTTGTTTAAAATTCATTTGTATGTTTTATTGTTAAATGTTCAATTCATTTTGTTTGTGCTCCGAATAAATTCACTTAATATATCAAACAATTAAATATTGCCCTTTTTTTTGTTCTGTGCTTCCATGAAAAAACACTGGCCCCACCCTGGCCCCCCTGGTAAATTTGGTCTGGAACCGCCACTGACTATTGTGATTACATATAATGCCTTTAAGAAGTGAATAGCACAACATAATATAATTTAACAAATAATAACACAGGTAGTAAGTGGTGGGGACTGGATCTGTGATATTGTGATAACAGGTAGGGACCTTTCAAAAGTGAGCAGCACAATATAAAATAATTTAATCTTTCTATATAATACGCTAGCCTGTGGCGTAGCTCGAGTTCGTGCGCCAAGGGCTTCGATTTGCTTCCTCCAACATATCTGAATATGTTAAACTATTTAAATAGAAAATTAAAATGACGTATAGAGAAAAATTAAGATAAATTTTGCATAGATTTATTCATATATAAAGAAACAGCAATCATTTTTATATATATTTATAAGCATCAACTAGAATACAGGGAGGGCCATTTATATAGATACACCTTCATAAAATGGAATGGTTGGTGATATTAACTTCCTGTTTGTGGCACATTAGTATATGTGAGGGGGAAAACTTTTCAAGATGGGTGATGACCATGGTGGCCATTTTGAAGTCGGCCATTTTGGATCCAACTTTTGTTTTTTCAATAGGTAGAGGGTCATGTGACACATCAAACGTTAAAACCAAGCACACCATTGTTTTTCTTGTGAAATTCCCAATGAGTTTGATGTGCTACGAAAACCACAACCAAAGTAGGGTACACGTGATTGGTGGGGATGTGTTCTGCGCAGAGCAACGACGCATTCGGATTGATAACGAAACAAAATTATAAATTGTAAATTAGTGGTTTATCTTCCTAGAAATTATTATCGGTGTAATTTTTTTGGGTTTTGTTATTGCCTCATAAATTTCAACTGCTGTGTCTGATGCTGTCACAGGAGGACAGTCTGAATATTATTTTTCAAGCATTTGTGGTTAAAACTCAGAGAATTTGACCATTTTCATTCATGAGTGATATTTTTCCGAACCCTGCTGCTTACACACGAATTGTACTGAGCCTTTTGGCCAATAATGCCGCCCCCAAAGATGTGCCGCCCGGGGCGGACCGCCCCCTCCGCACCCCCCAGCTACGCCACTGACGCTAGCATGGCTGTCCGTTTGTCTCTCCAGGATTTTAAATCACCTGCAGCTCGCAGTCTTTCAGGGTGATGACTGACCTCCAAGGGTATTCCTCTTTTTATTTTATTGTAGAATCAACTCTCAGCAGGGTGCAGCAGGACGGCCTTGCGGCGCATGTGTACGGGAATCGTTCTCAACCCTACCACCTTCACCGTCACTTCCCCTGCCTCTTCATATCTTTAATCATTCTTGAGGCAGACTGAAGACTTAAGTGCCAGCTTAAGTGGAAAATTAAAGAAAATGTACTAAGTAATTACAACACAAACACTGGCTTAATCAGCTTTAACACAAAAAGATGCCGATGAAAATAAGAGAAGAAGCTGGCCGCTAGGGTGGAGAAAAGAAGGGCTGCTCAGGAAGCAGCAAGCGCATCAACCTCTGAGCAAATGAATGGTAAACGTACAGAGAAACAGGATGAAGACTAGGAATACTCGAGTCAAGTAGATTCACTGCACGTTATCATTATAGCAGTGTGCCATTACTGCTTAATAATAATACTGTACAAGTAAGGGAGGGAGTTAAATCTGTCATATTGTGCTTGCATACAGTTAGGTCCATAAATATTTGGACAGAGACAACTTTTTTCTCATTTTGGTTCTGTACATCACCACAATGAATTTTAAATGAAACAACTCCGATGCAGTTGAAGTGCAGACTTTCAGCTTTAATTCAGTGGGTTGAAAAAAACGATTGCATAAAAATGTGAGGCAACTAAAGTATTTTTTGAACACAATCCCTTTATTTCAGGGGCTCAAAGGTAACTGGACAATCGACTCAAAGGCTATTTGATGGGCAGGTGTGTTCAAGTCCGTCGTTATGTCTTATCAATTAAGCAGATAAAAGGCCTGGAGTTGATCTGAGGTGTGGTACTCGCATGTGGAAGATTTTGCTGTAAACAGACAACATGCGGTCAAAGGAGATCTCCATGCAGGTGAAAGAAGCCATCCTTAAGCTGCGAAAACAGAAAAAACCCATCCGAGAAATTGCTACAATATTACGAGTGGCAAAATCTCCAGTTTGGTACATCCTGAGAAAGAAAGCAAGCACTGGTGAACTCAGCAACGCAGAAAGACCTGGACGTCCACGGAAGACAACAGTGGTGGATGAGCGCAGAATCATTTCCATGGTGAAGAGAAACCCCTTCACAACAGCCCACCAAGTGAACAACACTCTCCAGGGGGTCGGCGTATCGATATCCGAGTCTACCATCAAGAGAAGACTGCATGAAAGTAAATCCAGAGGGTGCACTGCAAGGTGCCAGCCACTCATAAGCCTCAAGAATAGAAAGGCTAGACTGGACTTTGCTAAAGAACATCTAAAAAAGCCAGCACAGTTCTGGACAAACATTCTTTGGACAGATGAAACCAAGATCAACCTCTACCAGAATGATGGCAAGAGAAAAGTATGGAGAAGGCGTGGAACAGCTCATTATCCAAAGCATAGCACGTCATCTGTAAAACACGGTGGAGTCAGGCAGTGTGATGGCTTGGGCGTGCATGGCTGCCAGTGGCACTGGGACACTTGTGTTTATTGATGATGTGACACAGGACAGAAGCAGCCAAATGAATTCTGAGGTGTTCAGAGATGTACTGTCTGCTCAAATCCAGCTAAATGACGTCAAACTGATTGGGCGTCGGGCGTTTCATGATACAGATGGACAATGACCCAAAACATACAGCCAAAGCAACCCAGGAGTTTATTAAAACAAAGAAGTGGAACATTCTTGAATGGCCAAGTCAGTCACCTGATCTTCACCCAATTGAGCAGGCGTTTCACTTGTTGAAGACTAAACTTCAGACAGAAAGGCCCACAAATAAACAGCAACTGAAAGTAAAGGCCTGGCAGAGCATTAAAAAGGAGGAAACCCAGCATCTGGTGATGTCCAGGAGTTCAAGACTTCAGGCTGGCATTGACAGCAAAGGGTTTTCAACCAAGTATTAGAAATGAACATTTGATTTCCAGTTATTTAATTTGTCCAATTACTTTTGAGACCCTGAAATGAAGGGATTGTGATAAAAAAAATACTTTAGTTGTCTCACATTTTTATGCAATCGTTTTGTTCAACCCACTGAATTAAAGCTGAAAGTCTGCACTTCAACTGCATCTGAGTTGTTTTATTTAAAATTCACTGTGGTGATGTACAGAACAAAAATGAGAAAAACGTTGTCTCTGTCCAAATATTTATGGACCTAACTGTATAGCGCCTTTTGAGAAAGAAAAAAAAAACATTATTAACTACAATGATTATAAGTAGTTACTTCACATGACCAAGTACTGCATTTTGTATTAATCATGCTGCAAAGAGCTATATGATTTTTACTTCTATATGATTTGTTCTTCATTTAGGTAGAAAAAGAATCAAGCTTGTGCACAGAATTATGAAAGTAACTTGCATTCTTTTATGCGAAAATGCTGATCTCTTGATACTAACAGAACACCCTGTGATATTATAAATCAATGTGATAGTTTCTGAATTCTTACTTAAAACTATAAGAAACATTCCACTTATGGATTAATAAATAAGGATTTATTAATCTAACCAAACAAAATCTAATGAAGATATTAAAGCTATAAGAATGTAATTTCTTTATAACTAATGTGCTGAACTATAAGAAACTGCTTTACACTGGTCTTGTGCGTGTGTGTTGATAAAGACGTATTTTTAGGAACGTGAGTGCCCTGATGACTCTTTAAGTTGGTAATAAGCTCTATACACAGTATCTATCTATCTATCTATCTATCTATCTATCTATCTATCTATCTATCTATCTATTATATAGTGTCTTTCACATCTATCTATCTATCTATCTATTATATAGTGTCTTTCACATCTATCTATCTATCTATCTATCTATTATATAGTGTCTTTCACATCTATCTATCTATCTATCTATCTATCTATTATATAGTGCCTTTCACATCTATCTATCTATCTATCTATCTATCTCCTTCCTGTTCTTGCTGTCGCTGTGCATGCTGGGTGGTTGTCTCGAGTGTGAGCGAGTGGAACTGGTGGTGGACGCTGAGGTGAGTGTGGTGATTCTTTTTCTTCTAATTTTCTAGTTTCTTATTTCTATCTTTTCTTTGGTGAAAACAGCTACACTTGTTTTTATACTGAGTGGCTTAGGCCACGGCAGCCGCAATGGCTGCAAATCTTGAACATCTGAGCCGCCGCCATGGGATTAAACTTATTTCAGAGGAGTTTGTTCCTTTAGAGGCGGGGGTTTTGGCGGTAGGCGAAGTGGTCGGATGTGACAATATTAAGTCAGCTTCACGAATGAGCGGGAATATCGTGGTTTTTTTGAGCTCTGTGGATTTAGTCCCCACAGTAGTTGAGAAGGGGGTGGTTATTAATGGCTCCTTTGTACAGGTTTCCCCTTTAGCCGTCCGTCCCGTAGAGTAACAATTTCAAATGCGCCGCCTTTTCTCAAAAATGAAACTATAGCAAAGGAGTTGGAGCGGCATGGGCGTCTGGTATCGAAAATTCGGCACATTCCTTTAGGGTGTAAATCGCCAGATTTAAAACATGTCTTGTCATTTAGACGACAAGTTTTTATGGTTTTAAATAGAATGGATGACGAATTAAATGTGGCAATGAAGTTTAGAGTGGACGGTTTCGATTATGTGATTTTCGTCACTTCTAACGAAATGAAATGTTTTGGGTGCGGGAGTGAAGCTCATTTAATTAAACAGTGTCCTGAGAGACAGCAAGGGAGCAAGAAAACTGGCCGTACAAACACAGAAATAGAGGGGCAGAAAGTGGAAGATCACGAAATTGTGGCTGATGGCGCAGAGGCGCAAGGTGATAAGAATAAAAATGCTACTAGAGCTGAAGGGCAGGAGAATCAAGTGCCTCCCAGAGATGAGCCGAATGAAGGCGGTAGTGAAACGGTAGATCAAACAGCGGCTGCAGCAGAAAGTGTGTGGGGAGACATTGATATGGACGAGGGAGGCAGCAACGAGACAGAGGAAAAAAGTGAATTTAAACGTCCTGCTCAGAAAAGGCAAGGAGAAAGAGAAGATCGGGCACGAAAGAAAATTGTTTTAAGTCAGGGCTCGGGGGTCGTTGGAGAGGATCCCGCCTATGGTCCTTGTCAGGAGGATTTTCCGTCTTCGCGGAGACGGCCGATAACGTCTCAAATGCGGGAGTGTCGGGGAAGAGCATGACGACGGTAATATCTCCGATGGGTCTGCTGCCTCGGAGCCCCCAGAGTTAAAAGCCAGGGGGGGTTACAGCGCTCAAAGTGTTAAAGAGTTTTTGGTGAATACCGCCGGAAAAAAGGGGGTGGATGTGGCCGAATTTTTCCCTGACATTGACCTCTTTCTATCGTCTGTCCGCGGGTTGCGACGAGACAAAGCAGCCTCCGCAATGTTTGATGTTAAAGAACTAGTGCGGCTAAAGAATTTAACAAGTAAACTGAGAAAACAGTCCAATCTAAACACCACCTAATGGCTAAGCCCCTGTTAAATCCACTCCACAGTCTTTGTGGTGGTCCCTGTGTTTTATTGTGTGTTTATCTATATATTCTGTTACCATGGCAAGTGTACACATAGGAACCCTAAATATTAACGGTGGGAGAAGTCCAGATAAGAGGGTCGCATTGTTTGATTTTATCAGACAAAAAGACTTGAATGTCACCTTTCTACAAGAAACCCACATTGATGAGCACAATCAGTGGGAGTGGAGCAGGGATTGGAAGGGGGGCATTTTTTTTAGTAATGGGACAAATGTTAGTGCTGGAGTGGCTGTTTTATTTCTTGGGGGGCTTCAAGTAGAAGTCTGTAGTACTGAGGAGCTGGTGAAAGGGAGACTCCTAAAAGTACGGTGAAATTTCATGGCAGTGTCGTCACTTTCATTAATGTGTACCTGAATGAGGGTGAGGAGAGGCTCCACTTCTTTAATAAGTTAGGAGATCTTTTATCTAAGTGTGACCCTGAAGAAGTGGTGGTGTTAGGAGGGGATTTTAATTGTACACTTGATACCAGAATGGACAGAAATAACGGACTGGAACCGCACCCTTGCTCAGCACGAGCTTTAGGTAAAATAATTAAGGACTTTGGGCTGGAAGATGTGTGGAGGGCAAAATGGGGCCTGTCGGCAATACACCTGGGGCGGACGAGTGGAAATACGATCTCAATGGCGAGACTCGATCATTTTTATAGTTTTAAGCACCTGTTAGGCTTATTTAAGGTGTGCTCTATTGTGCCTACTGGATTCTCTGATCACAGTTTGGTGTGTTGTACACTTATTTGTAACACTTACAGACCCCGTAGTCCATACTGGCATTTTAACACACTCCTCCTTAAAGATCAGAACTTTAAAGAGTTATTTGTTCATTTCTGGGGAGGCTGGAAGGCTATGAAGAAGGAGTTCACCAGCTTACAACAGTGGTGGGAGGTTGGGAAGAGTCACATCCGGGCCTTGTGTCAGGAGTATACCAGAAATGTCACCCGAGTATTGCGGTCAGAAATGGCAGCTTTAGAAATTAAAATAGCTGAATTTCAACAGCTTCTAGAGAAGGGTCCAAATGAGCAGCTTCAGGCGAGCCTGACTTCTGCTAAACTGGGGTTGGCCCACCTGCTTGAGACCAGAGCTCAGGGGGCTTTAGTGAGGGCCCGCTTTCAACGACTGACTGAGATGGATGCACCAACTCAATACTTTTTTGGTTTAGAGAAAAAAAACTCGCAGAGTAAAATCTTACATTGCATAAGAACACCCGATGGCAGAGAGACACAAGAGCCCAGTGAAATAAGGCAGGTGGTCCCGAATTTTATGAACTTCTGTTTGCTGCAGATGGTGATGGTGGCAGTGAACACCAACAGGCCTTTTGCAGGACTTACCGCAGCTGCCCAATGCAGATGTGGCAGAGCTAAATAGAGAGGTGACCTTTGCAGAACTCACCACAGCCCTGGGACAGCTGAAAACAGGGAAGGTCCCTGGAATCGATGGAATACCAGTGGAGTTTTATAAAGAGTTCTGGGATGTCATCGGCCTGGACTTATTGGAAGTGTTCCGGTGGAGTTTTCAGACCGGCTTGTTACCACAGAGCTGCCGTAGAGCCGTGATCACGCTGCTGCCGAAGAAGGAGACTTGTGTCTCATTAAGAACTGGCGGCCTGTGTCTCTCTTATGCGCTGATTATAAAGTTCTCTCTAAAGCCTTAGCCAACAGGATGGTCCAAGTTTTAGGGAGAGTGGTGCATCCTGATCAGAATTACTGCGTGGCTGGCAGGTCCATCTTTAATAACATTTTTTTAATTCGGGACATTTTGGCTGCTGCAGAACTGTTTGGTTTTCAGACTGGTCTTATTTTTCTTGACCAGGAAAAAGCTTTTGACAGGGTCAGTCACTCATTTTATGGAATGCCATGAAGGCGTTTGGGTTTGGGGGGTCTTTTATTAAATATATTCGCTTACTTTATAGTGACATTTCTGGTATCATAAAGATCAATGGTGGCTTGTGCGCGCCTTTCAGTGTCAGAAGAGGAGTCAGACAGGGCTGCTCTTTGTCCGGCATGTTATATGCTCTGGCGCTGGAGCCTTTCCTGGTGCACCTGAGGAAGGTGCTGACTGGTCTCTCCATCCCCAACTGCAACATGGACCCTGTGAAAGTCACTGCTTATGCAGATGATCTTGCTGTAGTCATCACAAGCCAGAAGGATTTGGACAAATTAACAGAAGGTCTAGGAATTACAGTAAAGCATCTCGGCTAAAGTGAATTGGAACAAAAGTAGTGCAGTGCTGGTGGGGAACTGGACAGGATGTAGTCCTCCTCGACTGGAAGGAGGTCTGCAGTGGACAACTGGAGGCTTCCTGTACCTGGGAGTCCATCTTGGAGATGACCACTACATCCAAAAGAACTGGGAGGGTCTGTTGGACAAGGTTACAGCTCGGCTTGCCAAGTGGAAGTGGATACTCCCTCAGTTATCCTATAGAGGACGGATGCTGGTCATTAATAACCTGGTGACCTCCAGCCTGTGGCACAAATGTATTTGTTTGCAACCTCCACTTTGCTTGTTCAGCAGATACAGAAGGCGATCATAGATTTCTTTTGGACTGGTACCCATTGGATACAGAAGGGCGTTCTATTTTACCATTGGATGAAGGCGGACAAGGACTTATTGACATTACCAGCAGGATTGCTGCTTTCCGCCTTCAGACCATTCAAAACTGTTGTATCCTGTTGAGCAGAGCCAGTGGATGAACTTAGCCGTACTCTTCTTTAAACAGGCCAGGCATATGGGACTTGGGAAAAGTTTACTGCTGTGCCACTTGATAAGATCAAGACTTTACAGGTGCCAGAGTTTTATAAAAGCCTTTAGCAGCATGGCAACTGCTGTTGATAAAAAGGACTGTGATGACCTCTCCACATTTTGGGTCCTTCATGAACCACTGTTCTACAATCCTGCTGTTGGCACTGCTACAGGAATTTCTGAAAACTTTATTAATCATTTCATAATACATGGAATAACCAAATAAAGGACATAATTGACTGGGAAAATTACACTTGGAAAAGTGCACAAGTGGTAGCAGTGGAGACAGGAGTGCACTCAGTCCGCTAATGGAGAAGTTTCTGTGGCAGGTACAATCATCAATGGACAGGGAATCCATGACACTCCTGCACGGAATTTTCTTATCACAACTGAAGCCAATTGGAAACGCCTTTTCCAACACTTACTGTGTCTCCGGCTGTTGAACTGAGGGATGGTGAGACTAATGTTTTAGCCTTAAGTTCTCTAGAGGCGTTATCTCTACCTACAGTGCCGGGGAAACAGCTGTACAGGATTTGTGTGAAGGTGAACAACCTGGAGCAGCTGAGGACACAAGACACGACACACCTTGGAGAGACAAGCTTGGAGCCCCTCAGGACTGAACCCTGCATGGAGGTCGTTGTACAAGCCGCCATTGGCCAGTAGGGTGGGAGACCTGCAGTGGAGGTTGGTACATGGGATACTAGCGGTGAACTCCTTCTTATCGATTATATGTCCGGGGGTCTCAGATTGCTGCCCTTTTTGTGGTCTGAGGGAAAGTGTCTTTCATGCTTTTATGTATTGTGAGAGGCTCCAGACCTTTTTTAGTAAAATTGAAAGAATAGTAGAAGGGCTGGGGGTCCCGTATAATGGCACGGTGTTTGTGTTTGGGGTTAAAATTACTAAACACACCAGAGAAAATATGAACTTAATTAATTTTATTATCGGGCAAGCAAAACTGTCAATATGGAAGACCCGTAAAAACAAGATTACTGGGAGAGGAAATGAAAATGTTGTTGTCTTTTTAGAAAAGTATGTGAAAGTAGGATATTAGTGGATTTTAATTTTTATAAGTCCACAAATAATTTAGCAAAGTTTAAGGAAATGTGGTGTGTGAATAATGTGCTTTGTGTATGTGATGAAGATAATTTGCAATTTGTGCTCTGAGTTTGGTGTTTTACTCCTTTATAAATTGGGTTGATAAATTGAGAATAAGTGGGATTGGAGGGTGGAAACAATGGGAGGGATTAAATAAATATATATTCCAAGAACAATATGAATATGTAATGGTTTAAAAGTGAATAATCATCATTAGGAATGTGTGTACGTGGTTTTTTGTAAGACTTAAGTTTTTGAGTTTACTGTGTTTTTTTTTGTGTATTTATTCCTGTGTTTATTCAATAAAGTTTGGTTTTAAAAAAAAAAAAAATCTATCTATCTATCTATATAGTATCTTTCACATCTATCTATCTATCTATCTATCTATCTATCTATCTATCTATCTATCTATCTATCTATTATATAATGTCTTTCACATCTATCTATCTATCTATCTATCTATCTATCTATCTATCTATTATATAATGTCTTTCACATCTATCTATCTATTATATAGTGTCTTTCACATCTATCTATCTATCTATCTATCTATCTATCTATCTATCTCCTTCCTGTTTCATTGTCGCAGTGCATGTTGGGTGGTTGATCTGGCGCGAGTGCTGGTGGTGGGCTCTGAGTCTGGTGAGTGAAGTGTTTTGTTTAACTTTTTCCCCTTTCCCATTTTCATTTTCTTGGTGAATTGTTTGAAAGTTTTTCCGTTTTCTTTTGTGTGAAGTGGCATCTGGCCACAGCAGCCATAATGGCTGCGAATTTAGAACGGTTGAGCGCCGCCATGGGATAAAACTTCTGTGTGATGTTTTTTTCCCCTTAGAAAGTGCGGTGTTGGCGGTAGGCAATGTGATCGGTTGCGAGAACATTAAGTCCGCCTCGCGAATGAACGGCGCAATCGTATTATTTTTGAGTTCTGTCGATCTGGTGCAGACAATTGTAGAAAAGGGTGTAGTGATCGATGGCTCGTTCGTGCAGGTGTCTCCGTTGGCGGCGCCAGCACGTAAAGTAACGTTATCGAATGTCCCCCCATTTTTGAGGAATGAGACTATAGAAAAAGAATTGGTACGTCACGGTCGTTTAGTTTCAAAAATCCGCTATATTCCTTTGGGGTGCAAGTCGCCGGAGTTAAAACATGTAATGTCTTTTAGGAGACAAGTTTACATGGTGCTCAACAAAATGGATGAAAGTTTAAATGTTGCTATGAGGTTTAAGATTGATGGTTTCGATTATGTGATTTTTCTGAGTTCGGATGAAATGAAATGTTTTGGGTGAGGAAGTGAGGGGCATTTAGTTAAAAATTGTCCAGTGAAAGTGAACAGAGCAGTTGTTCGTGATAACCTGCATGTCACTAATGACGATTTACAAGATCAGCCTTTACAGCTTAATGGTAATGAAAACACAAAGACACCAGAGGAAGCGCGGCCGAGGAGAGTGTAAATGTTTCTGAACCTTTAAATAAGGGAGATGAGTTGCTTGATGGGGAAATGCACAGACCAGCATCGATGGGGGACATCGGGAATGAAAATGCAGCAGAAGATTCTGCTACAGCACAGGGAAGTGTGTGGGGAGAGATTGAAATGGAGGAAGGCGATGATAACGCACCTGAGCCATACGATGGGTTTAAACGGCCTGCTAAAAAAAGACAAGCTGGGGAGGAGGAAGGAACCGCGCGAAAACGCAGTAATGTTACGGCTTGTGCTGCTGAGGAAAGCGAAGGTCCCGCTGCAGCCCCACCGGTTACGCAGGGCAGGTACGCGGCCCTAGCTGAGGCAGACAGTGAAAACGCGGCTGGGCTGAGTGAGGGAGACGATGAGGCGGAGGGGGAAATGTCGGATAGTTCAACTGTGTCTGACCTACAAGAATGTAAAGGTAGAGGGGGATACAGTGCTCAAAGTATCAGAACATTTGTGACGGAAACTGAGGGCAGAAGGGGTGTAGATGTGACCGATTACTTTCCTGATGTGCAACTTTTTATCTCATCAATACAAAGCCTAAGAAAAGAAAAGTCCTCTTCTGTCTTGTTCACTGATAAAGAGCTTCTTAGATTAAAGAATCTGTCAAGCAGGCTGAAGAAACAGTTCAAACTAAATAAGCAGTAATGGAGAGGGCAACTGCACCATTTCCAAGATCCTGTATATTATGGGATCTGTGGTTTATTTTGACTATTTTTATATTTTCAATTAACATGGCTTGCTTTAATGTAGGAAGCTTAAATATTAATGGTGGAAGAAATAATAATAAGAGGCTAGCTTTGCTTGAATTCATAAAGCAAAAAGACTTAAAAGTTACCTTTGTACAGGAAACCCATATAGACAGCAAATCAATGGGAGTGGAGTAGGGATTGGAAAGGGGACATTTATTACAGTAACGGTACAAATATTAGTGCTGGAGTAGCCATTCTGTTTTCTAAGAATGTTCACGTAGTTCTTTGTGATGTTGAAGAAATAGTGAAGGGGAGGCTGCTCAAAGTGCGCAAACTTCAAGGCAGTTCTTTTACTTTTATTAATGTATACCAACGATGGGAATGAGAAAATCGCTTTTTTTAAGAAGTTGGAGGGTGTGCTGACACAATGTTGCACAAATGAAGTCCTCGTTCTAGGTGGGGATTTTAATTGCACCCTTGATACACAAAAAGATAGAAATAACGGGCTGGAGCCGCACACACGCTCAGCCCAGGAATTAGAGAGAGTTGTGAGCGAGATGGGACTGGAAGATGTGTGGCGAAATAAAAATGGGGGCACCAGACAATATACATGGGGGAGGATGAATGGGGGGATTATTTCAATGGCGAGGCTTGATCGTCTTTATTGTTTCAAGCACCATATTGGTTTATTTAAAAACGGTCACATTACCCCTGCAGGGTTCTCAGATCACAGTTTGGTGTCTTGTTCTGTGATCCTAACTGATTATAAGCCCCGTAGTGCCTACTGGCATTTTAATACGCTCCTCCTTCAAGACCAAAGTTTTAAAGACTTATTTAAATTTTTTTGGGCAAGTTGGAGACTCATGAAGAAGGAGTTCACCAGTTTACAACAGTGGTGGGAGGTTGGGAAGACCCACATTCGTTTATTATGTCAGGAGTACACCAGAAATGTCACAAAGTCACTACAGGCTGACATGGCAGTGTTAGAAACTGAAATCATTCAGATTCAGCAGCTTCTACAGCAGGGTCCAGATGTCAAATTGTTGGAAACTCTTGGGGTTAAAAAGAAGGGCCTTGCCCATTTATTGGAAACAAGGGCTCGGGGGGCTCTAGTGAGGGCGATTCCAACAGATAACTGACATGGATGCACCAACCCAGTATTTTTTTGGACTTGAGAAAAAGAACTCTCAACATAAAGTCTTACATTGCATAAGACAGGATAACGGTGAGGAGACTCAGGACCCGGGTGAGATAAGGCGGGCGGTCCGGAGGTTTTATGAGACTCTTTTTGCAACAGAGGAAGGTGAGGCTGAGGAACAGCAGACCTTCTTGAAGGATTTACCTCACCTTCGTGATGCAGACTCCGAAGAGCTGGAGAAGGAGTTGTGCTTAGGAGAGCTCACTGATGCACTGAATGAATTGAATAATGGAAAAGTCCCAGGCATTGATGGCATTCCAGTGGAATTTTATAAAGACTTCTGGGATATTATTGGTCCTGATGTATTGGAGGTATTCCTCTACAGTATTAAAATGGCTGTGTTACCTCAGAGTTGCCGCAGGGCGGTAATAACACTACTGCCAAAAAAAGGTGACCTACAAAATCTCAAAAACTGGCGGCCTGTGTCCCTCCTTTGTGCTGATTACAAAATCCTGTCAAAGGCTCTGGCTAACAGATTGCGAACTGTTTTAGCTCAGGTGGTGCATCCTGATCAAAGCTATTGTGTCCCTAATAGAATGATTTTTAATAATATTTTCTTAATTCGAGATATTTTTGCAGTATCCAAACTCTTTAACTTTCCAATTGGTCTTATTTCTTTAGATCAAGAGAAGGCCTTTGACAGGGTCAGACATTCATTTTTATGGGGAGTCATGCAGGCTTTTGGGTTTGGGGACCGTTTTGTTAAATATATTCAGCTATTGTATAGTGACATTTCTGGTGTAGTTAAGGTCAATGGTGGTTTGTGCGAACCTTTTGATGTCAGAAGAGGAGTCAGGCAGGGTGCCCTTTGTCTGGAATGCTCTACGTGTTGGCCTTAGAACCTTTCTGGTTAAACTGAGAGGAGTGTTGACTGGTCTATCAATTCCATGTTGCACTGCGGAGCCTGTTAAGGTTTCAGCATACGCTGATGACATCATCATCGTCATTAAAAATCAGGAGGACGTTGACATTTTGCTTCAATGCCAGAGATCTTTTGAAATTGTTTCATCAGCTAAAATAAACTGGGGAAAGAGCAGTGCTATCTTACTGGGCAACTGGACTGGTTTAAAACCACCACAACTGGTTGGTGACCTGCAGTGGTCCTCTGAAGGATTGTTATATTTAGGAGTGTTTCTTGGGGATGAACACTTCATACGAAAGAACTGGGATGGAGTACTGCAGAAGGTGAAGGATCGGCTTGCTCGGTGGAAGTGGATTCTACCTCAGTTATCCTACAGGGCAGGATGCTCATCATTAACAACCTCATAGCCTCAGGACTGTGGCATAAATGCATTTGTTTAGAGCCTCCTGCACAGCTGCTTCAGAATATTCAGGAAGTTTTAATCAATTTTTTTTGGGATGGCCTGCATTGGCTTAGGAGAAGTGTCCTGTTTCAGCCACTGGATGAAGGTGGGCAAGGCATTATAGATGTGTTCGGGAGAGTTGCTGCATTTCGGCTACAGACTTTACAGAAATTGTTGTATCCTTCTGAGCATCAGCCGTGGATGGATTTGGCACAACGTTTCTTTGACCACATTGAAAACCTGAAATTTGGAAAAACTCTGCTGCTGTGCCAGGTGAATAAATTTGATATGTCGGACATACTGGACTTTTATAAGAGTCTTTTTAGAGCCTGGCAGATGGTGACAATTAAAGGGGATGAGGACAGCCTGTCATTGTTCTGGGTTTTGGAAGAGCCCATTGTTAATAATGCGAAGTACAGTAGTTCAGTGGCACTGTCTCAAACTTTCATTAATCATCTTAAACATGGAGTGTGCACAAAACTAAAACATGTTATTGACTGTGAAAAGTTTTGTTGGAAGAACGCAAATGAAATTGCACACCAAATTGGAGTGCGGTCAGTGAGAGTGGTGCAGACCTTTTAACACAAGTGAAGGCTTCACTGTCAGCTGAGAGATCGGCACTCCTGAGAGACATGTTCAATGAACGGACTCATCCACCTGAGGATCCTGATTTTCCTACACTTTTGGTATCTCCCGGGGGTGACTGGACAACGGCGGAGCAGAGCAAATTTCTTTCGTGGAGAGGCTGATGGACCTGCCTTTGCCAACGGCTACAGGGAAACAATTGTACTGGATGTGCGTAAAAGTTAGACATCGAGACTCCCTGAGGATGATAACAGACACTCCATGGAGGAGAAAGATGGACTGCACAGAATTCTCAGAGCCAGCCTGGAGGTCGCTATACAAGCCACCATTGACCAGTAGGGTGGGTGATTTACAGTGGAGGGTCTTACATGGGATCTTAGCTGTGAACTCCTTCTTGTCAATTATTATACCTGGGGTGTCTGACTGTTGTTGTTTCTGTGGGGAAAGAGAGACCGTGTTTCACTGCTTTATGTTTTGTGCAAGGCTTGAGTCCTTGTTTAATTTACTAGAGAGGCTTGTTGGGGGATTGGAAATGGTGTACACTAGGGTGGGCTTTCTGTTTGGTTTTAAAAAAACTAAAAGAAACACAGATAATGTGAATTTGGCAAACTTTATTATGGGGCAAAGTAAATTAGCTATTTGGAAAACGAGAAAGCACAAAATTGAAGGGAATGGTTTACAAGATCCGATTGTGTTTTTTAAAATACTGTGCCTTAGTCGCATTTTGATTGATTTTAATTTTTACAAATCCACAAAGAATATGGACAAGTTTAAAACAATATGGTGTGTGAATAGTGTACTGTGTGACTGTGATAATGAGGAACTGCGGTTTGTTTTTTAGGGGTTTTGTTGGTTCAATTGTGTTTTTTCAAAAAAAAAAAAAAAAAAGAACATGTAAATATATTTATAATAATGTGTAAGTTGTATATTTGATGTTTTTGTCAATAAAGTTTGTTTTTAAAAAAAAAAAAAATATATCTATCTATCTATTATATAGTGCCTTTCACATCTATCTATCTATCTATCTATCTATTATATAGTGTCTTTCACATCTATCTATCTATCTATCTATCTATCTATCTATCTATCTATCTATCTATCTATTATATAGTGTCTTTCACATCTATCTATCTATCTATCTATCTATCTATCTATCTATCTATCTATCTCTCTTGCTGTCTGTGTGTTGCTCGATTAGTGCTGTCTGGGGTGGGCGTGTTTGAGTCGGTGGAAGCCGACGGGCGTCGACGTCTCTGTGTAAGCCTCTTTTTTTTCTCTTTTTCCTTTTTCTTAGAGATTTGTTTTAGAGTTATTGGTGTTTTTGATAAGTTTTTTACAGTTAAGACGCGGCTTTGGCGGTTATCGCCATGGCCGTGTCCAAAGGGCGGGCACCTGGTTTGTTTCCAAAGGCGTTTGAAAGTCTTTCACGCCGCCATGGCGCTAAGGTCCTGGTGGACCCTCAGGTTTCTGCCGAAGCTTGTGTGATGGGAGTAGGGAAAATAGTTGGTTATAAAAATGTTCTATCAGCAAGCAGAATGAATAAGGCTGTAGTCGTCTTTCTAATGACGAGTCTCGTAAATAAACTTGTTGAAGAAGGGGTTGTTATAAATGGCGCATTAGTTCCTGTCCTGCCGTTATTAGCGCCTGCGAAGAAAGTTATTGTCTCTAATGTTCCACCTTTCTTAAAAAATATTTTACTAAGGGAATTGAGACGTTATGGGCAGATTATGTCTGATATAGTGCTTATTCCCCTTGGCTGCAAAATGCAGGAGTTAAAACATGTGGTCTCCTTTCGGAGACAAGTTTATATGATTTTAAATAATATAAATGAAGATCTAAACGTGGCCCTCAGGTTTAAGGTGGAAGGCGATGATTATGTAGTATTTGTAACTTCTGATTCAATGCGTTGCTTTAACTGTGGCAGAGCTGGACACAAGGCGGCACAGTGCAAACATGAGCCCGTAGTGATGCCGGCCGGCTCCGCCCGTCAAAGAGAACACGGACGGGGTTAACGATGAAAACTGCGAGTCTGAGTATGAAAGTGAGGTGGAGAATATGGAGAAAGATAGGTCTGAGTGTAATGAGCGGTTGGATGGAGCGGGTGTTGTGTGTGATCGGCCCGAAAATTTTTTGTCTAAAGACGCTCCAGAGAAGAGCGCGCTTCTTGTTGCCGAGGATATGGCGGCTGAAACTGAAAGTGCAGCGAGTAAAGTGAGCACAGAGCCTGAGACCAGTAGCAGTGAGGGGACGACATTGAACACTCTTTCCGAGGGAGTTGCGCCAGTTGCCTCCGCTGTGAACGAGTCTCAGGCATCCGATGAAGCTGCACAAGTGCAGGCTGCTGAAGACGCGGTGCTGATAAAGCCTATCCCAGAGCAAGCCGTGGAAAGGCAGATGAATGAGAGGCCGATGGATGAGGTGTGTGAAGTGGAGAATGGGAGTGCAAGTGTGAGCGAGAGGGATGAGATTTTCAAAGTGCCCCGTCATAAACGAAAGATGAAATCAGAGAATATTAAGTCGGCAAAGAAAAGCCTTGTGTCCAGCGAGCCATCCAGTGAACGCAGCAACTTGTTCAAGAGTTACAGTGACTGTGACGTGGGCGACAGAGAGGACGAGGGTAGTGACACTGACACCTCCGTGAGAAGCGAGTCCTCTTCAAGATATACATTGGGAGGCGGATACAGCACCGCAAGTATACGGTATTTTTTAGAATTTATTGAGGGTAAGAGAGGGGTTAAAGTGGAGGAGCACTTCCCAGACGTTCAGCTCTTCCTGGTGTCAGCACAGAGGGTGATGCGCAATGCCGTGCAGCTTGGCATGGACCAGAAAGAGTCAGTGAGACTAAAGAATTTGATCAGTAGGGTTAGGAAATCACTGCTTTAATCATGATGGATTTAGTCCTACGTTTCTTTTATTTATTTGTGATATGTATTTTATTGGTTACTCCCTTATATCTTGAATTAATGGAATCTTTTCATATTGGGAGTCTGAATGTGAACGGGTGTAGGGGAGACGCAAAAGGGCTGCAGTTTTTGAGTATTTAGAGCAAAAAGGCCTTCACATTGCACTACTTCAGGAAACACACACTGATATTAAGAATGAACAGGACTGGTTACGTGAATGGGGGGGTCAGGCTGTGCTTAGTCACGGATCTCATGTCAGTGCTGGGGTAGCTGTGATGATTTCCAAAACTGTGAATTTAAAAATCACTAATATTAGTGAGGTGGTGGCTGGGCGCCTGCTGGTGGTGCAGATTAAAGATGGGGATCAAGACCTTGTGTTAATTAATTCATATGCACCAACAAATGGTCGAGAGAGGATCTGTTTCTTTGATTCTTTGAGAAGAGTGGTGGAATCTTTTATTAATGGGGAAATTCTTCTACTGGGAGGGGATTTTAATTGTACTGATAACGCTCAGCTTGATCGAAATGGTACTGAGCCACATCCAGCTTCTGTCAGAGTATTAAATACTTTGTTACAGCAGTCAGATCTGGTAGATGTATGGCGGATTAAATTCCCTACAGATAGACAATACACCTGGGTCAAAGGGGGGGGTGGCCGCATTTCTATGGCACGGTTAGACCGGTTTTACTGTTCAAGGCATCTTTTAAATTCAGTCACTACTACTTATATCTGTCCTTTCGGTCTTTCTGATCACTCTCTGGTAGCTTTAAAGCTCACCTTTCAAAAACCTTTCTTTAAGTCTTTCTGGCAATTCAATGTTTCCCTGTTGGATGATTCAAACTTCCTTCAGTGCTTTGAGTTTTTCTGGCAGCAATGGACCCTCACTAAATCCAAATTCACTTCCCTCAGACAATGGTGGGATGTCTCAAAAGTTCAGATTAAAGCTTTCTGCCAACAATACACCCAGCAAGTGACGAAGAGGAGTGTGGAGCATATGAAAACCCTGGAGGGAGGACATCACTGAACTACACGCCACTCTTCAGAACAGTTTTGATAAAGACAATTTTGAGATTTTAACAGCTAAGAAACATTCACTGTCTCAACTTCTGGAGTTACAGGCTAAGGGAGCTTTAGTGAGGTCTCGCTTCCAGAATCTCAATCACCTGGACGCACCCACAAGGTTTTTTTTTAGTCTAGAAAAGAAGGAAGCACAGAGTAAGACAATTCATATGCTCCGTGACACCGACGGCCAAGAACTGTGCACTACAGGGGAGATAAGAGACTTTGCTGTCTCTTTTTACACAAATTTGTTTAAGGATGAAAGCATTGATGAAGCTGCCATGTCCGAGTTTTTGGAAGGTTTGCCAACAATTTCAGAAAAGTTCCGATTACATCTGGATACCGAGATCAGTCTTCAAGAACTCTCTGACTCACTTTCTAATCTGAATGTTGGAAAGACTCCGGGGATTGATGGGATTCCAACAGAATTTTATAAGCAGTTCTGGCATTTGCTGGGACCAGACATGCTTTCAGTTTTTCTGGAGAGTGTAAAGGTTGGTGAACTACCACTGAGCTGCAGGAGGGCGGTCATTGTTCTGCTACCAAAAAAAGGGGACTTGTGCCAAATCAAAACTGGCCCTGTGAGCCTATTGTGCACGGATTACAAAATCTTTTCAAGGGCCTTGGCCAACCGCCTGAGGAATGTGATGGACTCCATAATTCACCCGTGTCAATCGTACTGTGTGCCTGACCGCTCCATCCATGATAATATATTTGTATTGAGGGATGTTATCTCAGCCTGTAATCTGTGCGGTTGATTTAGGGATTCTGTCTCTAGACCAGGAAAAGGCTTTTGATCGAGTAGATCATCGATACTTGTTTTATACACTGAAAAGCTTTGGATTTGGGGAATATTTTATAAATATGATCAGGCTCTTGTATACTAATATTTTTGGCGTTTTAAAAGTCAATGGTTCTTTGAGTGCCCCGTTCTCAGTAAAGAGAGGAATACGACAGGGCTGTGCCTTATCTGGAATGCTCTACGCTTTGTCAATCGAACCGCTTTTACGTCAGATAA